>NC_134402.1:277256559-277556559 GCF_038048845.1 Mixophyes fleayi
ACGCCTACTTCCGGTTTGCATTCGCTGCTCTGCCACGTGTTGCCTTCTATTTGCCACAATTTTAAACAATCATTATGTCTATTTCTCTTTTTTGTTGACTTGATCAACCATACTTTATCTTTTACAGTATTTAGTACCTCTGCATTAAAACTTCCTATTGTTGGGAAAGGCCTATCACAAGCTTTGGTCATCTCGACCCACGTGTCACAATACACAGTTGCGTATGCACCATATTTCTTACACATGAGAAACCTCGCTGAACCAATAGGGCCTTCCTTAGGCAGTACACTGACCATCTCTAGCGTATGCTTAGCACCCATGTTGAACAATATACCAACTCTGTTGCTACAATCACAGCTAGAGATCTCTAATGCTCGGTGAACGTATTTCCTTTAGCCGCATTCACTCGCTTTTCTCGCACCCGGCGAGGATCCCTAATACAGAAATATCACTGTGGGCCCCAAGGGCTATCGGCTCCTCGATACCCTGGCTCAACCACAAAATCTGCTGAGTTTATTATAACTGGGAGTACAAAGTCAATACAATCAACCAGCCTTTCCAATATAATCCCTCCTAGCTGCTTTACCAATTCGCACTAAAGATGCGATTAGATCACACTGCCTACCAATACTAATTATTAGCAAACCTTGCGATCTTTTGGTAGCGCTTTGCGAAAACCCGGTTTTCGCATTCGATATACCTGCCCTGTATACCGTCCTTCAGTTGGGCAATCCGCCTCGTCAGACAGCAACTGAGCACAATGAATAATGAACAGTGTATCTACGTTACAACATCACACACTATACACCTTTTCTGCGCAGAAAATCAAAAATTCCCAACAACAGTAATAATATCTCAGAGGCTTTCACAAGTAATTATACTATACATGTACAATAACTATCAAAACGATTGTTTAACCACGTGGCAAGTCTACCGGAAGTTCGCGTACGCACAGCAGGAAATACACATACGCTAAGCAATGCAATACAGTTAAAATGCACAATGACAGAAAAAAGAAACAGTTTTCTCTTTTGTCCCTAGGTTCTAGTTAGCGTGCCCTAGATAAGGCAAAACGGACATTCGGTTTCGCAACACAGAGTAAAATTCAGGTTTTGAACACCATGCGTTCTTACCCATTTATGACGCGTCTCCACTCTTTGTTGAGGAACCGAAATCCATTGGTCTTGCGTATCATCGGCAACGAAACCTCCAAAGCTCACGAGCCCCCAAATTGTTATGTGCGTATTGTCGCTAACCAATAACGATTGTCGAACCTCGAGTTGTGTTTCCAAAGCACAATGATTTATTCGCAAATAGTAGAATAAATATGCTCAAGTGAAGTAATAGTAAATACAGCCGTTACTTATCGCAGGCGCTCTGGATCCAGTGCAGTCATTCAATCCTGAAGTCTGGGGACAAGATGTCTGCACTCTGGATCACAAGCTGCTGCTTATATACACAATCAAATACAGTAATACAATGAAGATGGTATAGCTTGCATCTATTGGTCCAGGTCTCAGGAATGTCCAAGGGGTTGTCAATCATTGGCTGGTTCATCCTAAGGAATCCAAAGGAGGGGGTCATCTCTCCAGGGGGTATGCTCGGCTCTTCCCGCCAAGATTCCTTAGTCTTAAGTAGTTCATAATTCCCTATCATTCATAACTTGTGTATGCACTCTGCGATTCCCTCGCAGAGTGAACCAAACAGTAGGATATGTAAACAGGTTCATTATGATACCACTCATGATGTTGTTCCTTCAACCCGTTCCGTGTATTTCACTAATATGTATGTAACTCTGATATAACATATAAATACTACTATATTTCGACATAACTGACTATGTGTTGCAACTACCATTAATGTGTACTATTTTATAAGTATGCGTGTTTGTGCGAATGTATGGTAAAAGACCAATTACTGTTGCTTCCACGTGTAGTGGATGCATACGCCCTTTCACGCCGTAGCGTGCCCTTGTACGTCGATGCGTACCGTACGCATCTTTTCAGACAAAGACAACCAAGTTTGCTAGACTTTAATTGAAATGTCTTTATTCAATTTGCTGACTTCGACAAAAGCATCCAATCCATCTTTTAATTTAGTTAATGAATTTCCCGTTAGCATTTCCTGTGGTAAGATCTTTTTTCTATCTTCTCCTTATAAATTAGCCCTTCTGTTCCTGTAACTAATAAAGGTGCACACCTCTGAACTCTTATAAGTTCTCCTATTATCTGCTTATAGTCTGGAGCCCAAAGCAGTACCCCAGCTACATTATGTGGTCTAACTAGTGACCTATACAAGTGAAAATTATATTTCCATGATGACCATTTATATTCCTTTCTATGCATTATAGGATATTCTTACAGCCACAGCCTAGCGCTAAATGTAGTTATCTGGCTAAGGTCCTTTTCCATTTCAGATTTCCCTAATTGGGTCCAATTTATTCTGTAAGTAGAAGAGCTGTTACAATGGCCAAACCTTCGTTTATCTATGGTAAATTTCATCTGTCATTTCACTGCCCAGTTTGCTATTATGTCTAAATCTTCTGGTACTTACTATCCTCTTCTCTTTTAATTTCCCGTCCATAGCTAAGTGTCATCTTCAAATATAGACACCATACTTTCTACCTCATCCAAATCATTAATAAAATAGATTGAAATGAACTGAGCCCTATATTGACCATGTGGTCACTACTATTAACTTGAGGGAAATCAGAATATGCCCTATTTACAGCCACCCACTGTGTTCTATCATTCAACCAACTTTATACGTGTGCATATTTTTTCGCATGTAATAAGAAGTAGCAAAAAACACTTATCTCCTTATTAAAAAAACGTACTCATATTGGTATAAAATGCAACCATGATGACATTGAGCCTCATTTTATGAAGAGAAATATGGGCAGGTACAGTACAGGGTTTCAGGGATGGAAGAGGAGAGATGGGAAAAATAAATTGCTACTTTATGAGCAAAGAATTTTGTGGGGAGAAATAAAAGGGTAGAAAAAGAAAATACCATGGGAGAAGGTTAGAAATAAAAGAGCTCGGGAAGAGGAAGAGAGCTGGGATTACTGTACCTTGATGAAAAGCTATCTTCTGTTAACATTAGGGCCTATTTATTAAATGGCAAAAGCCCTATCACTGACAAAAATTGGATTTAACAATGGTAATATAGCTTTTTAGTCTTGATTAAATAAACAGTTATTTGATTCTGATTATTTTGCAAATTCATATAACTGAATGGATACATTTGTTATAAGTTTATACTATTTTCTACACAATTTCCTACTGCTGGGCCCTGTAGTTCTTTTAATAGACAATGGGCAATTAATAGAAGGAAGAAGATTTCCACATGATGCCACATCATTCTTGATGTTGGTAATTTTGAAACAAATATTAATGCTCATAACTCTGGTCCAATGAACAGTATTTGTGAATTTTGCTACGCTAAGCATTTTGCGGCTGAGCAGCCATCTGACAAACTATTCAATCAATGCTGTCACAAGGGTAAAATCAACTTATTTGTAATAAGGCATATATTATTGAGGCCCCTATTATTGAGCACGAAAGGACAGTATAAACATTCAAAAAATACTATTTTTTTTCCGTCATGTTGCCGGGCTTTTAACTAGTAACAAAATATTTATTCAGTATTTCAGAATTACCCTGGTCCAACATGGTTAAATAAAATCAATGGGGTTATCATGGTAATAATGAACGAGAAAGGGATAACCTTATTTCTCTCTGCTACAAATGCCAAATAACAGCTTGTAATTAACTCCCTTGAAACAGAAGATTAAAGGCAGATTATATAGGTGGTTAAACATGCAGAGATTAGCTATGCCTCTTGTTCCCTTATTTCTGTGCGAGGATCTATAGCAGATGGATAGATAATTTAATTCACTGGTCAGTGAACCATGGTACCTATTAAAGGACAATAGAAGAAAACATGGTCCATTAATTGTGCCTTAACCCACTGTGTTGGGAACTACACTACACAATGAAAACACAGTGACATTGTTGTGCTATTTTAAAGTTGCGAATATTTATTTTTATTTGTATTTTATATCACTAAAGGCAAAGTAGCAAATTGGATTTATTACTTAAGGTATGGGCCTAAGCTTACCCGCCCCTGCCCTGTTTTCCCTACTAAGGTTTAAGGAGATGCAAAGCAACGAATTGAAAATGTATAGATATATGCATGGAAATGTTTTGATTTGCATGCTTATCACAGAAATACATATCATGCACTAAACAATTTCATATACATGCATTTAGATAGTCCTATCTAAATGCACTCATTTGTGTCTAACAATTATGTGGCTCCTCATAATTTATTTTATAAAGCAAAATTTTCAAATGTTTTCAGTGGAATATTCTCCTCATTCCGCATATGAGTCTGTAATTAAGCATGTTCCTTCAGCAGAATTTAGCTTTGAGTGCTTTCATAATTCCTCCTATAATGTTTGTTCTGCTCAGAATTCAAATCCCACCACAGAGCAAAATGAAATAGCTACAGTTTTTCCCAGCTCTATTTACAGACTGTAAAGACCACAAAATGAAAATTAACAAAAAAAGTGGGGACTGACCATTACCCATAATAGTGAACTTGAAGATTGTATTAGTGGAACTTCGCACCTCTGTGAAATCACTTGATCCACTGCAGACCCATTATTTAGTACAAACAGTTCATTATTAAAGATTCAGATTTCTTAAAATCATAGCTTGTGCATCGCTTAAGTCAGTAAAAAATGAGCATATCATTTTCTTATTGGTGCATTTAATAGAACATTTTAGTTGCCTTTGCTTCTGTAGTTTTTTTTATCATACAAGTAAATGTGTACCCCATGTAAGAAATCATTGTATTTTACCACCTTAAACTAGTCAATATTTCCTCAGTACTAAATAATCTCTTAATCAACAGTGAGAGTAAAAGATAATATAAATGCACAAAATGGTAGCAAACATGTATTTCAAAAGCCTAGTGCTTTGCACTTACAGTGCAGTTCTGTCACCGAACTGCCATCAGCAACCTTGTTAAATAAAGCCAATGTTTTGGGGCATATAGATGTCATAATATTAGACTGAATTACTCACATTATTTTATAGGTGGAAGCAGTGGTCGAAGTGGCTGTGTATATGGTGGTATGTCATACCGCCACTTCTCCTTTTCTTATCAAATGCTCACTATCATATACTATCCTATCATATTTTATGTACATTCCCATTACATTTTTACGTTTACCTTCTGATCTTATTACACCAACCTTTCTAGGATATATACCCACTGGCGGTTTTTAAATATGTATTACTTTTTTATTGTTTGAAAATGCATGTAAACAAGTGTGACTCTAGAAATCATTGCTTCTAGTGGTACCATACCTATAGGCATTTTTACTTGCATTGTGTTCCGGTATCACTTTTTCTGAATACTATTTATTCCATTTCCTTGCTTTTATGCATTTCAATGCATGCAGAGACCATAAATGCAGTTAAAAATGTATATTAAATGCTACATCAAACATATTTGATATATGTTTACACTGGCATTAAAAACTGTATCTAAGTGCCAGTGGTATGTACCCTTTGTTAGAAATCAGCCAGTTGTGGATGTGTGTCTTCCTTTGAATAGCTAATTGGTTAGCTGTACTATAAGACTTCTCCTACCTGCATACTTCTGCTAGTGATAGTGTTACAGAATAGCTTCCTGGTTGCTGTGCTCTATAGTTCCGGATCCCTGGCATTGTATTTGGCTGCACTCTGGTTCCTGATCCACTCTGATTCCTGACTGTTAACTCATTGGAACCTTTCACAGACTTCATCATCTCTTAGACTTCCATCTCCTACAGCACACTACTTACAGGTAACTATACACAGTAGCAGAGTCTCTTAGCAAGTCCTTACAACTAGCACTGAGGGGCTTCATGATCATCTCAGTAGCATCCGCTGGACACTGCATTCCATCTCTGTAGTGCTTGGACTGTCATCCATCTGAACTACCTGCTTACCTGTTGTATATCCTGAATCTCCAGCATTTGTATGTACATCAGTGTGATGTACATACTCACCAATTCACCAATTAGCTATGTACATCAGTGTGATGAATATGGAATAGTGTATTCCATATTCAGGACTCTTGGTTCCTGTATCATCTTATGTGGTGCAAGACTGTTGCTTCAATCTGCATTGTCTAAGTTGTTTAGTGAACATTACCATGTTATTTACATTACCTCAAGGATATATAGGCTGTTGCTTCTACTTGCAATTGCCTAAGTTGTTTTGTAAACCTGACCATATCCTGAAACTGCTCCTGTTATTGCATTCCTGCATTTCTCTGCGGTTTACTACAATTTGCCTGTAATAAGCTTTACTAAATGTTTGCTTATTTCTCAACAGAACCTCATATCTCTGCCTCTGAATCCTAACAGATTGAGGGGCATATCCAATTAGGTTTCCAGTCCGCAGTAACGCACTGGAATGGACCGCAAAGTCAATCCACGGTACCGCAACAACATGGATTTTCATGCACACCCCATAGGGTTGCGTAGGAAAATCTGCGTTATTGTGGTACC
Source organism: Mixophyes fleayi (assembly GCF_038048845.1). Taxonomy (NCBI): domain Eukaryota; kingdom Metazoa; phylum Chordata; class Amphibia; order Anura; family Limnodynastidae; genus Mixophyes; species Mixophyes fleayi. Next base: position 277,263,128 of record NC_134402.1, read on the forward strand.
GTATTACCGTCAATACTGCGCACATTTCACGGCAATGCGCATTACCGCGTACCGGAAACCTAATTGAATATGCCCCTTAATGTTTATTACCGCTTTTTAGCTATCATTCACAATGCATAGTTATCACTATAAATAACTTTTCAAGCCCATTTCTGGACACGATATGTTCACAGAGCTGTTTTATCCTCAATTTATCTATATTGCCAGGTGATCCCAAGAAAGGATTAAATGACATTTTTGGGAACAAAATATACCTCTAATATGAACTTGTCACTAACAATGACAGGTATATTTCAGGTCATAAAGAAAAGGGATATCTTGTATCATTATAAAAAGGAACAAGATGGCATGATGCCTCTGAGATAAAGGTGTATGTGTGGTTTTTAATTGGTCCCAATGCTCGCAGTCCCACACCCCGCTTGACCAACATTTAAAGTTGGTTACAGAACCGCAAATAAATTGTTGTGTTACTGTTATGCTTACTCAGTCTTGGAGTGAGCATGTGTGCAGTGTGATTGAGAGGGCCCATTGTGCGTGAGAGAGGGGGTTTCCTCTGTCAAGCCCTGGTAGGAATCACATGATACTACCATCCTGAGGACAGCAACCAAGATTCAAGTGGAGGTACTGAGCCAGAGTCTGCCTGCTGGTGTTGTCTTTAACAGCCTTTCTTTCTAAATAGTTTTTTCATTGTTAGAGTAACTACTTTTTCCTGTAGTCAAAGGTGCCTCCCGCGGCTGATACAACTTTGATTAAAATCCCTGTTTGAATACGTTGTTGGGATAATCTAGCAAACTGCAATTATACATATTTATATGCAATATTTTAAGATGTGTTTGACTAGGGTCAGATAACTCTTTTACTTTTAATCTTTATTAACAACTCTTAAGGATGTCCCCAGTTTTGAACAGGGTAGGGATAAAACAGCCTGTGAGGAGAGGAATGGAGGCAAGCAGGAAGATACAGACTGAACTTTAGACAATGGAATAAAGTTCATGCATCTAGCTTTTTTATGACTTGGTAGGCAGGTAAATGTTTATCTTATTGATATACGTTAGTATATGCAGAAATAACTTATTGCTTTGTGTATACAGATACATTTACATAGCTAGAAATTACTAAACTTCCAAAGTTTAATTTCACAAATTAATGAGGGCCTCTAGCCCATTTTTTCAGCTTGTTCTGACTAATGACATTAGAGCTTGATATTCAGTTTGCATTTCCTGCTATATTCTTCATTTAATTCTGCAAATTAGTTTGAGACTCTCTAACCAATGCTCTAATTGGGCCGTGATTAAGCCCTGCACAGCCAGGGCTAATCACTAAAATAAAACAAAGAGAAACCCACATTTTGTTGAGGCAGCCCTGGTACTTATTTGTTGACAAATTAGCTCGACCACTTGCTCTTTATGCTGAAATCATGAAAGTTGTATTATATATTCATAATTCCTGTTTATAAGTGAATGTTACATGAACTTTATCATTCTAGCATCACCCTTAATTATAATATAGTAGGTATCACTGAACCCATTACTTTTACATGGCTCCTTGTGTTATTTTTCCTGCAATGTGCTTTTTTCGCCCAAACATGATAAACATCATGACTGGTATAACCTTGGCCCTTTTAAGCATGACATCAGTGTCTCTAAGCACCCACAATGCAAAAAATTACTGTAATAAACTAGTTAAAGATTAAAAAAAAGAAAGAAAGTTGACTGAGCTCAACGTCGCTGATCTATTGGGGTCCAGCCCTGATTAATGGGAGGTACTCCCCTCCCTAGACACCAGCCACCATATTACAAGTGCTGCGTGGATCAGATTTATGCTGATCTATCCCTCTCCTTCCCTGCTGCTGAGCCACTGTAAGTGCTGAGAGTGGCACTTTCCCTGGTCCCCTCCAAACAACTTACTGGTGTCCCCTGCATGTCCCTCACCTGACAAAAGGCAATGCAAGTGTCTTCCTCGCGGTATGCAGTAAAAGAGGCGCCTAATCGAAGCAAATTAGCTCTTCCACCTGCATTCCATTCCTAATTTTTCTTGTCGCCATTTGACTCCATGTTTGCCTCTGCCCACCTGCCCATGTGTGCTTCTGCCCAACCCCCTTTGTGTATGTGTGCAACTCTGTCTCCCCACACATCTCTATGTATTTGTCTCCAAATTATGGGTGCATGTCCTTTTCTCTCTCTCCCGTTTTGTATGCATGCCTCCTTTTGTTACCCTCATACCATCTGTTCCTCTCCTATTTCTCTCATCTGCCCGTTCATACTTCTGTCCTATTGCGCCATACCTTCTTCCCCTCGTCTTTCACTTTTTCTCTTTTCAAACGTTTCCTTCCTCCTCTTCTAGGTGTGATAGGCAGCACTGGGGGCTGCCAATCAGAAGTGACAAGGCAAACATGGCCACAGTTCTGTCTTATGCCACATAACTGAACATGTGGAGGTAAGCACAATTTCACTTTAATAAATCGTTCTCACTTCAGAGGTTCAGAGGTTATTGCCAGGGATAATACTGCTATCGTCGGCAGTAAGTCCTACAGGTAGTAAGATTGCCATTGCATGGTGAAGCCTATTTAGCACAAAATACCTGTTATGTGTCACCACCATCTCAGGATGGAGATAACAGGTGAAAACAATTGTGGTAAAAAATGCTTTATCCCTTGAAAAATCTTTAATCTTTTAAACTTTTTATATATATATATATATATATATATATATATATATATATATATATACACATACACACACACACACACACACACACACACACACACACACACACATAGTGGTCAAAGTGGGGGTGTATACAGTGGTTTGCCATACCACCACTTCTCCTACTGCCTTCATTGTACAACTATCAAAGCACACTTTGCAGAAGGAAAATATTGACATATTCACTCTCCTGCCCCTAGAGAATTTCAGTATTGAAAATGTGAAAATGATAAGAAATATAGGAAAGATGAAGACAATGACAGACATTGGTAAAGGCTTCTTCCTTTTACATTTTGCAGGCTTATACCATTTTAGATAGCATCATGGGGAAAAGGAACCAGAATATTGTTTGAGGTTGTTATGTTACTTGCATTTGATGTGGAAGTCTTACAGTGTGTATTGCAAATAAAAGAAAAATGTAGTCCGGCGCTCAGAAGCAAACAATATATAAAAATCACTATGTGTCAGCATATACATAAAGGAGAATTTTGTGCACAATATAGCTATATTGGAGTTAAGCTTATTTGTCCTTGGCTGCCATCTCAAATCATTTTATTCATCTGTTTTGCAAATAAGTTAAATACTGACTGTTTTTTCATGTAGCAAACAAATACTTCTTAGCTTATTTGTACACTGAAATTTAAAGTTGATATTTGTGTGCTACATGAAAAAACAGTCAGTATTTAACTTATTTGCAAAACAGAAAACTAATTTGCACCCCTTGTATTGTAACATGGTTTTGTCCAGGAGACTGAAATAAGAAGTTTCTCAAGTTAAGATCCTTAATGAATCAGGCCCATTGTCATTTGTCACTACTGAGAAAGATGACCAGTGACTTCTGTTACCCAAATGCCAATAATTAATTTGATAACGTCCCTATCTATTCTCAAGTTCAACACCCAATATGTTGGCTTTTGTGGGGGCCCAAAAAAAATCAAGCTCTGCAGCCACAAAAGTGGCAGTTCCTGTCGCTGAAGTGCTTGGTTTGTTAATCTATGTTCGTGTTGTTTTCAACATGTAGGTGGTTGGGCCCAAGGGCAATGCCCTCTTGACTTTCACAATTTAACATTGTGTCTTCTCATCATCTTCTAAATCTCTTCTAATTTCGCTGTCCGTATTTAAGGTCTTGTGTCCACTCTCGTCTTGCTGAAGAAAAATGCAAAAGATGCAATGTCATGCAGAGTGTACTTACAGATCACATTGAAATTGTCTTAAATCATGCAAAAATGTAAATATGAAATATATAATGGCATTTTATTCAGTATAATAACAGATAAACACAATAAGCTGATTCAGAGATTTACAATTAATGCATAGTAAAATGCTGTTTGTACAATTTTCTTTTATCTGGGCTCCAGCAATAGTCTGTCATCATGTGTCTGTCCCATGTGCCTTGATATTTTTCCTTTATCACCTTTATATTTTAATGAAACCTCTTAACTTGGTCCTCACTTAAATCACCAAGATTATTCTGAAATCTGTGTAAGTGGCTATTAAGAAAGTCTAGCTTTATGTTCATATTAGTACTCATATTTTTAAAGTTTGTGAACAGGTTTTGCATCAGATTTTCATAATTGTCTGCTCTGTGGTTACAAAAACATACTTGACAACTGAGACATAACTGCACCAGGCAGCAACTTCAACATCATTCATAAATTTTGTGAAACTAGAATCCATGATAAGTTTGCAAATTTGAGGGCCATCAAAGATTCCAGATTTTAGTACTTCCAAACTAAGTCCAGGGAACAATCTACAAATGTATTTGAAGCAATCGCAATATTTGTCCAAGGCCTTAACAGATTGTTTCATTAGTCCCAGCTTGATATAGAATAGTGGGGAATGTTTTTTTCCTGTCAACTAATTTATTCTCACTGGAAACACACTGTATACACAAATTGTCACTACAACCACTCTGTATACAACTTGACTTATTCCACTAATTACATGTATACAAATATGTTGCATGAATGGGAAACAAGAAAAGCACAATAGACAACGTGTAACTGCTCAACTGCCAACTGGCTGCTGGTTGGTTGAGTGACTGATCGCTTATATACAGAGGGTGAATATTCTAGATTGATCATGGAGTGAACATCTAGTATATTCGTGTGTCTCACCTTCTAGAATGTTCTGGTAGATTCCCATATGCACGTGTTATGGCTAAGTTCCCTATTGATTGAGGGTATCCATTATCTCAAGAACTAGAGCCAATTTGAAAAAAAATATGTTCATCTTTGAATTTGGCAACCACAAAATACACTAAATTCCCTTAAAATATCCTTAGCTACTAAAAGAATGGTTTGGTTGTTGGACTGTGTTATTTACATTACATATTTATATATGTGAAGATACCAGGTTTATCTGACCCAATGCTACTCACTTCACGGAGTGCCTCAATATGCCAGGAAAGTCTACCCAGTACCTTCTAAGATTCATATAGTCACTAAGGCAAATGCAGTTAGAAAGTAAATCAATACATTTATTGTAATAAAAACAATCACTAGAATATTATATACACACAGTAAATAAATGCCAGGCAGGTTCACCATATTATCTGCCCCTTACACCCTAGCTTAAGAAGTTACAGTCACCTGGCTGTCCTGACTTGACGGCCCATGGATCTGCTGATGTTTATCACTGTTAGAAAATGGCAACTCCAAACAACCAGCCACCCTGCACCTTCCAGCCATCAATTCCCAGAATGAACAGCACCTCCCCCCCTGGAGTGGCTCCATATATCTAGAGTCAAATTTCCATAGTGTTTGCCCCTCCCTGGGCAAACCCCTGGGTATCTCCTTCTTAAACATTGGTGAATGCTGGACTAGGGGGTTGAAAGGGGAGTAGAGATGAGCTGTTATTTCACAGTGACTCCCCTGCAGTTTCCCAGACAGATTGTCTCAGGCAGTCCTGTGGAGGACAATGGGTACTAATTGGTCTTCCCAGCCTCCAAATTTCAGATAACAGTTAATCCCTCCTGAAATTAACCCCTTACACTACTTTGTGATGTCACAGGGTCCCCAGCTGTTCCATACTTCCTATAGAGAAAGGAGGGGGAGAATGACTGCAGCTGCAGCCCCCTCAGCTGTATCCTGGACACCACCTGATCCTTAACCATAACCCACCTGCCTTCAATTTGAGAACATTGCATAACAGCATCACTGATTTTACAACAGACACGTTTTTACAATGGGTAACATTGAATTAAGAAGTCTCTTATCTAAGCATGGCTACAAAGTCTACTTATCCACATGTAATTAGACACTGCAGTTGTACTCTGTACTCTATTGAGCTGGGGAACAAAAGCAAGGCTATAAAAAGTATATATCTATATGTATGCATATGTATATATATATATATATATATATATATATATATATATATATATATATATATATATGCATGCATGTGTGCTTGTATGTATATTAAGAAGCCAGAAGCCACTACTCCGTCTAAACGCTCTGGCAGATTGAAATGAAAACCACTTGGTCAGCAAACTATTCTATCTGACTGATCCCTACAGAACTGTTTCACAATAATCACGACTATTGTCTTGTTTTCTCTGTCCCTCTTTCACCCTGGGGGCTATTTTCAGAACAAAGCATTGCAGCTAACATCCATCCTATATGCTGCCTATTCTCCAATGGCACATGAGAAATTGAGTTAAGGCTATATATATATAAAAAATATAACCTCTTGACCAAGTGAATGACTCTGTTCACTCGGAACCCCAAATCTCAGATCTGTTGGATTTCTACAAATCCTAGTCGCTCATTTCATTAATACATATAGTATGTATGTATGTATGTATGTATGTATGTATGTATGTATGTATGTAGTACACCTGTACACCTGCTCAACAAATCATGTTACATCAATTCAATGTATAAAAGAATGCAGTCATGGACAAGAGGTTCAGTTGTTGTTCAAACCAAACACCAGAAATGGGAAGAAATGTGATCTAATGGATTTTGACAATGGAATGATTGTTGGTGTCAGACAAGGCAGATTAAGCATCTCAGAAACTGCTGATCTCCTGAGATTTCACGTCTCTAGAATTTACAAAGAATGATACACAAAACATCCAATGACCAGCAGTTTTGTGGTCAAAAATGCCTTGTTAATGAAAGAGTCAGAGGAGACTAGCCAGACTAGTTAAAGCTGACAGGAAGGCAGCATTAACTCAAATGACAATGTGTTTCAACATAGCACCGTTTCCACTCCTGCGGCCATAAACAAGAAACTGAGGGTACAGTGGACACAGGCTCACCACAACAGGACAATCTGGTTCAAAGAATCTCAATATCTGCTGCAGCATGCAGATGGTAGGGTCAGAAGTTAGCTTAAACAACATGAATTGATTGCTCCATCCTGCCTTGTACCTTGTGCAGATTGTAGTTGGTGATGTAATATTGTATCCTAATAAATTGCTCACCAAATCATTGGCACACTGTAGACCCCCATTGTTTAAATTCTAACGCCTACCTGAGTATTGTTGCTGATCATGTCATCCAATTGCGCCCACAGTCTATCCATCTTCCAATGGTTACTTCCAGCAGAATAACACATCAAGTCAAAAAAGCACACACCATATCAAGCTGGTTCTCTAATATGACAATGAGTTCAGTGTACTCCACTGGCCTAGACAGCCACCAGATCTCAGTCCAACAGAGTACCTCTCGGGATGTGGTTCAATGAAAGATTATATTATATATGTTTATTAGGTTATTATTATAAATGTGCAGCTGACAAATCTGCAGCAACTAGGTGTTGCTATCATGTCAACATGGACCAGAATCTCTAAGGAATGTTTCCAGCACCTTGTTGAATCCACGCCATGAAGCATACAGACTTTTCTGGGACAAGGGTGGGTCCTCACCCCCCAGTAGAGGAAAATTGTACCTAATAAAGGCCTCACAAAGGACAATAATAGCTTTATGTGGATACATTGAAAAAAAATATTTTTTCAACTAGAATTTATATTCCTTACTACTCACCACCTGCACCAGCAAAGCTAACTAACAATTTCTGTGCCAACCATCCTGTTAAGGCCTGATTCTGTTGCTTGATCTACTGTTTACTATTGTTACCCTTTAAAAGGAGACCCCTTCATAAAATAGAGCTGCAGGTCTCAATACATGAAATCAGATAGCTGCCGAGATCACTACTTGCTCTAAATTTCAGCACAGAATTTGCTTCCAATTCTTCCCCCCCCCCCCCCCCCCCAATTTTTATGCTTTCTGTCAGAAGATACGTCCAAAGCCTTTGTGGAGAATAAATTCTCGAAAAAAATGCACAGAAAATATTCAATTAATGTTACCTTTAAATAATATAAGTATTAATGACAAAACAGTTAAAAACAAAGCAAAATGTTTTTTTTGACATTTTTTTTCATGAAATACATTTGTTAAGATGATCTTAATGACTACTGAACATAAAATAAATTTTTACAGTTGCTCCTGATTGCAAATATATGTTATAGCATACATACCAGACTGTCATCACTAGTACCCAGGACTTAGCCCTGTAGCTGGAGCAAGAGATAAGGCAGAAAAGCAAGTAACTTTGAGATGCCCAAAGCTTGATTCGGAGGTGGTTGCGTGCACTCGAGTTTAGCACAACCTTACTGTACATTCACTACATTGACTACAGGCCCCGTTCAAATCGTAGGCTGTAGCAGGTGTCCTTTGTATACATAGATGCAGTGAACATGGCTGCGTTCACTGGCATATGTCCCAGTTCTGGGCATGCGCAGAGTGATTTGGTGCACAAAATTGGCAGATAGGTTCAGGATATATCACATAGCATTAATTTGTCATTGATTCTGCCATTAATGTTAAGAAACAATTTAATTTAAAAATTTAATTTAAAAATCACTAAATGTTTTAATATAGGTTAAATGTTTCCTCAAGTATAGATTTGACAAATGACATTTGTCAAGGTATTTTATGGCAAGTGCTTTGAGACAGGTGACAAGATGACCTTGTAATGCAACTGTAACCTTTTATTTTATGTATGAACAAGTAAGGTCCAGAGGATAGGACTGCCTAAGGGATACAAATCACCTTTTAATGAACAGATAGAAAGTGGCATATACAATGGATAATTATAGCCTATAGTAATCCATCCTATAATACTTGTTAACCCAAACTTTACAAACATATTATTTATTTTCTTCCATTTTAAATAACAATCATAACATTCAGATTTTTTTTTAGTGTTTTGTGTTGTCCTCTAAAAATAATCTATAATTATATTATATTTAAAATTGAAAATCAAAATGATCTAATGGGGATAATCACATTTCTGACTAATATAGTGGGTCATTTGATCAGCTTTTGACTATTTATAAACTAAGCAAAAATTCTATGATATTATCAAATATGATTACATGTATGGTAGCCATAGACACTGCCAAACTCACATACTATATTTCTTTCTTGCATGGGGAGGCTGACATTATTAATCTGTTTAAATCTTTTTAGGTGGTATTTAATTTGCTTGTTTTGTTATGCAGCAGGTCCTTTCTGTAATAAGACCAGGGGGTAAATGTATGAATCTCCGGATTCTTCATCTCCGGCGTGTTCAGCCTCTTCAGCGCTTAAATTTAAAGCGGCGCTGCATTGTAAAGGGAAGTCTCCCTTTACAATGCAGCGCCACTTTAAATTTAAGCGCTGAAGAGGCTGAAATGTATGAATCTCCGGATTCTTCATCTCCGGCGTGTTCAGCCTCTTCAGCGCTTAAATTTAAAGCGGCGCTGCATTGTAAAGGGAAACCCTTTACAATGCAGCGCCGCTTTAAATTTAAGTGCTGAAGAGGCTGAACACGCCGGAGATGAAGAATCCGGAGATTCATACATTTACCCCCAGGACTCTGGTCTTATTGAATGAAAATGAGACTGGTATAGGTAATTAGGTTTTATAGATCGCTCTCTATCTCACACTCCCTCTCTTTCACTCTCTTTTTAATCTCATTATGGGGCCTATTTATGAAATATAAATCCTCAGTTAAATTCCTGAAAACTGATGTTTCGGGAATTTAACTGAGGATTTATATTAGAGATGCTCACTGACCCCCCTGTTTTGGTTTTGGTTTTGGATCTGGATTACCTTCGGGTTTTGGCTTTGCCAAAACCGCCCTTGCGTGTTTTGGTTTTGGATCTGTATTTTTTTAGAAAAATTGCTAAAATAGGCTAAAATTACATAATTTTGCTCTTTTTTGATTCTACATTATTATTAACCTCACTAACACTAATTTCAAGTCATTTGCAGTCAATTTTGACCACCTCACAGGTCACAATATTATTTTCATACACTTTTAAATAGAGATGGGCGGGCTCGGTTTCCTTGAAACCGAACCCACCCGAACTTTGGGGTTCAAAGTACCGAGCCGAGTTGGCTCGGTACTCTCGCGCCTATTCGGATTCCAAAACGAAGCAAAACGTCATTGTGACATCGTCGGATCTCGGATCTCGCGAGTTTTAGAATCAATAAATACCAGCCTCCACGGCGATTTAGCGCCATTTGAGAGAGGGACAGAGAAGGGTTAGGTGACGGTCACAGTATTGAGCAGGCAAAGTGAAAGAGTAGAAATAGGAGGGTGGGTAGTTTTCTGAATTTGCACTAAAAAGTGTTTGGGGTCTCATATACCCCCTTTATAAAAAAAGCTGTATTTTCTGAGTGCTGAAATCCTAATATAGCACTGTATTTTTCTGAATTTGCACTACAAAAGTGTTTGGGGTCTCATATACCCCCTTTATAAAAAAGCTGTATTTTCTGAGTGCTGAAATCCTTATATAGCACTGTATTTTTCTGAATTTGCACTACAAAGTGTTTGAGGTCTTATATACCCACTTTATAAAAAAGCTGTATTTTCTGAGTGCTGAAATCCTAATATAGCACTGTATTTGGAAACCCATGTACAAACTTGCTTTGCAATACCTAAGCTGCCCACTCTCCAGTTTGTACTCAGAAAGAGTTTTCAGCACAGCAGGGAAACCTTGTCTGTGATCGACGTAGGAGGTTACTTCCTAAAAATGTGGAAAAGATGATGTTCATCAAAATGAACTACATCTTCCACGAGAAAGGCCTTTGCCGGCAAATACATCCAAGTACTGACACTTCTCTAATGGCGGATTCCAGCGGAGATGAATTAATAGTCTGTGATGATGATGTACACACTGATGAGGGTGAGGATGATGCTGAAGATGATGACGACAACATCTTGACAGTGTAGAATTCATTTCACAGCACTGTTGGTCTAACATGCCTTTAGGGCATTGATAGCTGGCTTAGTGGGTGCCCAAACAAACCAAGCATTTCAGCCACAAAAGTGGCAGTCCTTGTCGCTGAAGTGCTTGGTTTGTTAAAGTGTGCATGTCCTTTGTAAGATCCAACATATGGGTGGGTGGGAAGGCCCAAGGACAATTCCATCTTGCCCCATTTATGTTTCCTGGCACTAATGTGTGTTTCTGCCATTACTCTAACAAGCCCATTGTTAGCTTGTTTAGGGAGGGCATAGCAGTGATTAAACTGTATTTTTCTAAATTTTCACTAATAAGTGTAGGGTCTAATATATACACCCTTATAGAAGAGCTGCTTTGGTCATTTTTTTTTAATCTACAAGTCTTTGCAGGCTTTTTTTTCTTCATTTGCACTAATAAGTGTAGGGTCTAATATACACCCAAAGACGAGTGCTCCATTGCTAACAGTTAATGATGAAGAGGAAGACAAGCATACTTGTCTGTAGAATTTGCAGACAAATTCAACAGTGGTACATTGAATAAACAGACACATAGGCGGAGAAGGAGAAGAGGGAGACAGAAAATTAATCATCTTCCTCTTACTCAGGACTGTCAATGGTGTTTATAGTCTCTTAGTAGGCTGTGGATCAGCCTGCGACAGTCCTGGATGGTCATCTTCTCCCTTTTCAAGATGAGGCGATTCCAGGCAAGCCAAATAGCATCCTTAAAGCAGTTCATTAGGCTCCAGGCCTCCTGGATTGCCCCAATGATATGGGTCCCAGGAAATAATCCATAAAATACTGAATGGTATGAAAGGCAAGTTCTGGGCACACTGTCCTTATGTTCATGTTCCAAGGCATCCAACAGTGCCTGTGCAGTGGGGCAATCCCAAAAAATGTGCTGTACTGTTTTCCTTCTGGTGATGCAGGAGGGGCAGTGGACATATTGGCACAGGTTCACGGAGTGCATGAATGTCCTGAGAGGCAGACATCCCTGGATAGCCATCCATGCAATGTCTTTGTGTCTAGTAGTCAGCCTCTTAGAGGCCACATTCTCCCACACGTGTTTTGTTGTGTTTGTATTCAGCACTTTACATGAAAGGTACCTAACTAGATTTAGGGGTGTGAACCGGGCACTTTTAGTGTTTTGGGTTCTGATTAGCTTGAGGTTTTGGGTTCTGATTTGTTTTGCCAAAACACCTGACGAAAGGTTTTGGTTCTGATTTAGGGTTTTGGGTACTGATTTATTTTTAAAAAAGCATAAAAAGCCCTAAAATACATTATTTTGGTTTTTTTACACTCCTACGCTATTATTAACCTCAATAACATTCAATAACAATCATTTCCACTAATTTCCAGTCTATTCTGAACACCTCACACCTCACAATATTCTTTTTAGTCCAAAACGTTGCACCGCGGTAGCTTTCTGGACTGCGTAGTGGAGTGGCTCCGGTACCCAATTTGGTACCGGGGCCACAATACCTCCTCCAACTGGTCTCAATTCCACTGCACATATGGCTGCTCCTCCATCCTCTGCAGCATATAGAGGGTGGAGTTCTAGCGTGTCAATACCTCTTGTTTTCGATCATGACAGTGCATTTTAATTATTTTTGGATTTGCCCCCAACACTGAATGTAGTTTAATATCTGATACGCATCTATCTGGACTGCGTAGTGGAGTGGCCCCGGTACCCAATTTGGTACCGGGGCCACAATATATCACCCTCAACAGGTCTGAATTCCACTGCACAGATGGCAGACATCGGATGGACGTCTAAAACCAACATAGATGTTAAGACCGCAGTTCCTCTTTTTTGGGACTGCACAAACAATTAACGTAGTAATATAAATGGAAGTTACTATTTTTTTGAACTACAGAAAGAAAGAACATAGTAATAAAAATGGCAGTTACTCTTTTTTGGAACTACAGAAAGAAAGAACGTAGTAATAAAAATGGCAGTTCCTCTTTTTTGTAACTACAAAAGCAAAGAACGTAGTAATATAAATGGAAGTTACTATTTTTTGGAACTACTGAAATAAAGAAAGTATTAATAGAATCGGCAGTTACTCCTTTTTTGAACTACAGAAAGAAAGAACATAGTAATAAATTAGAGTGTAATGCCCCTTAAAACTCCTTTAAATAAAATAGTACGTATTCTAGGAGACCCTGTTTATATATTTAACTTGGTTCTGCAAAAATATGCATGATGATCACTGGACAGAGATCTGTAATAGAGCAGCGATTAAAGTGGCCTGATTAAAGGTCATGTAAGATCTTAAAGCACTCACAATTATATAGAGACTGTATTCTCATTAAAGACGCTGCCTAACGTGTCTAAAAGTTGGCACTTATATAGCGCTTGCTTCACTGGGTGATGTGAGCAAGCGGAGTGTGTTAATATGGAGAGACCCTATCTAAACATTAATATGATAGAACAAATTGCAGCGCTGTATACGCTGTGTGTAGGTAAGGTAGGGATCTCAAACTCCATGACACTCTGTTTAGCCTAATCCCTCACAATGTAATATCACGGAAAGCCTATTTGCTTATCAAGGGCAATGCCTAGCTTCTGCTAAATCAGACAAAGTATGCAGCGCACGTCTAACACCAACATAGCTGTGCCGGTGACATGGCCTGCAGGAATATCTGATGGAGATAGAGCTAGGCCCCAAAGAGCACATAATGCCAAAAAAAAGAGTTGTAAGATGGAATTGTCCTTGGGCCCTCCCACCCACCCTGATGTTGCTGAAATAGGACATGCACACTTTAACAAACCAATCATTTCAGCGACAGGGCCTACCAAACTACTGTGGCTGAAATGATTGGTTTGTTTAGGCCCCCACACAAAAAAAGCTATTCATCTCTCCCTGTACAAACTAAACTGGCTCTACTGAGGCAAGATGTCGTCCTCATCCTCATCCTCTGATTCCTGGCCCCCTTCAGTGTGTACTTCCTCATCCTCACACATTATCAATTCGTTCCCGCTGGACTCCACAACCACAGGTCCCTCTGTATTATCTGGAGGGCAGTGCTGTACTTGATTGAGGAATTGATAATTCATTTTTATGAACATCATTTTTTCAACATTCTGAGGAAGCAACCTCCTTCGCTGCTCACTGACCAGGTTTCCCGCTGCACTAAAAACTCTTTCCGAGTACACACTGGAGGTGGGACAACTCAGGTAAAATAGAGCCAGTTTGTACAGGAGCTTCCAAACTGCCTTTTTTTCCTGCCAGTAACAATATGGACTGTCTGACATGTCTATTTGGATGGTGTCAAAAAAATAATCCTCCACCATTTTTTCTATTGTGACAGCATCCAATGCAGCGACAGTAGACATGTCTGCAATGGTTGGCAGGTCCTTCAGTCCAGACCAGATGTTGTCTGCATCCCCGCTAGTGGGTCTTTTAGGAAAACTGAGCTTTTTCCTCGCAGCCTTAGGTGTGGAAGAAAATGAAGGTGGAGCTGTTGGCATGTCACGGTCCTCTTCAGAGGACAATTTCCTGACCAGAAGGTCTTTGCACCGCTGTAGACATGTGTCCGCCGGAAACAGAGACACAACATACGCTTTAAACCGAGGATCGAGCACGGTGGCCAGAATGTATTCCTCTGACTTTAAAAGAGTGACCACCCTCGGATCCTGGCAAAGCGTACGAAGGGCTTCATCCACAAGAGCTACATGCTTGGTGGAATCCCAATGGTTTACTTGCTCCTCCCTCACTTTCTCTTGTAATATAGATTGCAGTAACTATTCTCTTGCACTGCTTAAAGAATGAACGTAGTAAATGTAATATAGATTGCAGTACCTATTCTCTTGCACTGCTTAAAAATTGAACGTATTAAATGTAATATAGATTGCAGTACCTATTCTCTGGAACTGCTTAAAGAATGAACGTAGTAAATGTAATATAGATTGCAGTACCTATTCTCTTGCACTGCTTAAAAATTGAACGTATTAAATGTAATATAGATTGCAGTACCTATTCTCTGGAACTGCTTAAAGAATGAACGTAGTAAATGTAATATAGATTGCAGTACCTATTCTCTTGCACTGCTTAAAAAGTGAACGTATTAAATGTAATATAGATTGCTGTACCTATTCTCTGGAACTGCTTAAAGACTGAACGTAGTAAATGTAATATAGATTGCAGTACCTATTCTCTTGCACTGCTTAAAAATTGAACGTATTAAATGTAATATAGATTGCAGTACCTATTCTCTGGAACTGCTTAAAGAATGAACGTAGTAAATGTAATATAGATTGCAGTACCTATTCTCTTGCACTGCTTAAAAATTGAACGTATTAAATGTAATATAGATTGCAGTACCTATTCTCTGGAACTGCTTAAAGAATGAGCGTAGTAAATGTAATATAGATTGCAGTACCTATTCTCTTGCACTGCTTAAAAATTGAACGTATTAAATGTAATATAGATTGCAGTACCTCATCTCTGGAACTGCTTAAAGAATGAACGCAGTAAATGTAATATAGATTGCAGTACCTATTCTCTTGCACTGCTTAAAAATTGAACGTATTAAATGTAATATAGATTGCAGTACCTATTCTCTGGAACTGCTTAAAGAATGAACGTAGTAAATGTAATATAGATTGCAGTTCCTATTTTTTGGACTGCTGAAACAGTGAACGTAGTAATATAGATTGCAGTTCCTATTTTTTGGACTGCAGAAACAGTGAATGTAGGTATTGCAGTACTAATATTTCAGGACTGCAATAATATATTGCTCTAGAATTTTTTTATACTCTTTAAATTATTTTTTTATATTTTTTTTTACTTTTTTTTGTATAATTTTTTTTTTTTGGGGAGTTTTTAATAATTAGACAATTACTATGGACTTAGCACAAAAATGCACAGGACTAAAGCACCACTGGACTCAGCAGGACAGACACTGGCCAAAGCACCACTGGACTCAGCAGCACAGAGCACAGGACAAAAGGACCACTGGACTCAGCAAGGACAGAGCACTGGACACAAGCATAAAGCACCACTGGACTCAGCAAGGACAGAGCACTGGACACAAGCATAAAGCACAACTGGACTGATCACACAGGAGTACCACTACCCTACATCCTCCCTCTACCCTGATCACAGCCCAAATGAAAATGGCAACCGCTAGCGGGGAATTTATGCAATCCGAGTCTCGCGAGATCCGACGCGAGACTTGGACGTCAGAGCCTCAGTTTAATTTTTTTTGGCGCCGGAAATACCCGAACAGTGCTCGGATCCCGTCGGATCCGCACTGTTCGGGTGGGCTCGGATTAGCGGAATCCGAGCCCGCTTATCCTTAACTAGATTATAATTTTGTGGGAATTTGGGCTGATTCGAAGCTCACTGATGAACTGGCTTTTTGCTATAAATTTCAATGGCTCTTTTTAGTGCATTGTCTGGCACCTTCGATTGGTGTGTGTCTAATAAAAGCACGCATTCCGGGGGGGTCAGCACTCGTTGCCATGCATTAGCTGTAGAATTACCTCACTTATCCAAGAAACAGGTGGAGCGATCCAATGAACCTTAACTGGTTTCATGATCCAAGGACAATTCCATCTTGCCCCACTTTTCTTTTCTGCCACTGCTGTGTGCCAATGTGTCCTAGATGTGCTAGGAACTGCCGTGTGTTTGAGTCATTGCTCTGTCGCTTACCACCCAGCCAGATCGATGCAGTATTTGGCTGAAAGTGTATGAAAAGCATATTGTGACCTGTGAGATAGTAAAAATTGAATGGAAATCACTGGAATTTAGTGTTAGTGAGGTCAATAATAATGTAGGTACAAAATAATACCTAAATTATGTGATTTTAGCCCAAAAAATTGAATTTTGGAAAAAATGGCTAAACAAAACCAAAACCAAAACAAGCAAGGGCGGTTTTGGCAAAACCAAAACCAAAAGGTAATCCGGATCCAAAACCAAAACCAAAACACGGGGGTCAGTGAGCATCTCCAAATTTTTCATGAAGTTCTCTTTTAAATAAATGTAAAAAATTTCTGCCTCATCCATTTGCTTACTACTGCTTATTGAGCGATTGAACTTCTGTATTTAGTAGCTATATTTATTAATATGCTTGTACCTATATTTATAATATTACCTTACTACTTCTTATCATTAGCCATTAGCAACTTTGGAGGTACATATGGTTCTAGATAGACAAGTAATACATATAGTTTTGTACAAGTTCTTATTTTAGTTTAATGTTTGTGCTGTACATTATAATCTTTTTATAGGACATCTAAAGTCCTAAACCTAACATTCAAAAATTATTAAGTCTTATGGAAAACTTTTTTTTACGCAATATAAGTAGGGAACTATTTAACAAGGGACCTTTCAAGTTGTCATTTACACTTTGAACCAGTCTGACATTTCATCTTTGAAACGCCTTGCGTTGTCCATTCACATTCATCACAAAAAAACTTCTTCTGCAAATTTCTACTGGTATATGGAACTTGCTGTCACTGAAAAGACGCATCGAGATAACATATTTTTAGTGTAGAATGTTTAAAATGAAGTACAAATATTATTTGAAATGTATATCATTATAAAAATAATTTTAGGTATAATAGCTTCACTGGCACTGCTGCTTGTTTTGCCCTAATTTGGTTTTTATCAAGTCAGGAAGGATTGCTAATGAGTCTATGGTTAAGACATAAAGATTTCTTCGTTTGTTCAACAGCTCATTTTGTTTCATTACTTGAAACTTTCTATAGACTTCAGAATATTAAACTGAAGCTTGGAACTGCACAGTGAACTGCTGTTTCTTGTACATACACTTCAGTTTTACTCTAAAAAGGTAGAATCAGGATGGACTATAAAACATTACTAAACCAAAAACACATATTTAAAATAGCAACAAGTAAAAGTCACCAAGGGTTATGTAAAAGTTTCAAAAAACATGTTTTTAAAGAAAATTGTGAATAAATTTCACTATCAGGCTTATTCTCTATAAATATGACAAAATATGGGGAAAAGGTGTTTTGAATATTTTTATGCTTTCAGCAGTGTATAAGTCAAGAGCCATTATGTGTGAAAGTCACAACACATTGAAAGCAAGTTTGTCACGGCTGAAAGACTTTCATCAATTCAAAGTGAATTTGAATTGTGAAAGATTAGATGCTTGTAGAGAAGGGTCTCTGTGTTCCCATTTATTTCCATAGGAAATTTGTGATGTTAGCAGTAGATACTGGAGGTCATTTAAGATCTGGAAAATAAATGTTCTGGGGAAACTTATTTAATTTTGTACAAATGTACTTAATTATCCAACTCATGCACACATAGTCCATATTCCATATTTTGGAACTGCTCCCAGAAATTCAGTCTGTACCTACTTTTGCACTATTACTCATCCAGTTGTAAATGGGAAGGGGGTCATTGGACTGTCTCATAATTTGTGTAACATTTGAATTATTTTTACATTGCTAGAAATGTGCTAACAATTGCACTTCCCCATAGTGCACCTGGAATGTGCATGGGGTATTCACTGAAAGAGCAGATGGAGGCCTGATCTCTGTCATCTTGATAGAATTCAAGTCTGCTCTCATTCCTCCTGTTCGAGGTCCATAGAATAATCGGGAGCTGAATACATTTCGAGGCATCCAAAATTTTAATGAAACATAGACAATCTCGGCGCTAACCCTTTTAATATGCATATGGTGTGATATACCTAATTATATGCAACAGTTGTCAGGAAATTGTATATCTATAATTTGCTTAAAATAAGAGTACCAACATGTATACCCAATAGGTCTGGTAGTGTCCTTATTCTGAAGAAAGTCCAGAAATCATAAGTTCCACAGAGCGTACTTTCAACCTCAAAACTTCCCAGACAGTTAATATGTTTCTACAAATCCGCAAAACAGTCAAGGGAACAACGGTGATGAGGGCAGTCCACATTAATGTTCACCAACAATTAACAATAAAGGACTTCAGATTAAATAACACCAGGGGGTAAATGTATCAAAGTGCGAGTTTGCCAGCGTGTTTAAATCGCGGCAAATCGAGTTTTGAAAAAAAAACTGGAAATGTATCAAGCTGCGATTTTGACACTGAAGTTCAAAATCGCTGGTCATCTCTGGCAATTTTGGGCGATGTAAACACTCCCGAGTTTAGCTAACTCTCCTGTGTTGTAACAGTGAGTTGTC
This sequence comes from Mixophyes fleayi, assembly GCF_038048845.1. Classification (NCBI taxonomy): domain Eukaryota; kingdom Metazoa; phylum Chordata; class Amphibia; order Anura; family Limnodynastidae; genus Mixophyes; species Mixophyes fleayi. The sequence goes on from NC_134402.1 coordinate 277,282,220, forward strand.
AACACATCACTGTTACACTGACCTGTCATACAGCTGCCGGAGCTCCGGGAGCTGTCAAAATGTAAAAGAATAGATAAAAGTTTAAAAAAAAAAAAGTGTGAGGTCCCCCCACTATTTATGCTTAACCCTGGTGCTGCCTGACTAGTGCTGGTCCCGTGAAAATCGGGGAAAAATTTTGCGTGGGGTTCCCCCGATTTCCACTTTACCAGCACTAGGCACACCAGCCAGGGTTGGCGGCACTATAGCAGGGGGACGCGCGGCAGGGGTCCCCCTGCCATAATGACTAACCAACCCTAGACTAATCAGCGCTGGGCTGGATTCCCTAGGGAATGGGGTCCGCTGAAAAAAACGAGCGGGCCCCCCCCCCCCCCCTAGAAAGAACCAGAAATCTTTGGTGAGTATTTGTTTTTTTTTTGTTTTTTTTATTAAATAGATGTGGTTAAAATGAGGGTGGTTAGTGTACTTATTGTGGGGTTTTTATTTTTAATAAATAGATGTGGTTTTTAAGAGGGTGTTGTTGTTTTTTTAACTTTTTTCTTTGTGGAACTACAGGTCCCAGCAAGTCAGGGATGTCAGGGCATGTTGGCACTTGTGGTTCTCCAAGTGCCAACATGCCCTGGCTGCCGTGGGTATGCTGGTGCTTGTAGTTATACAAGCAACAGCATGGCCACACTGTTTTGGGCAACCTGGCTGGCTGGGACTTGTAGTTCCACAAAAAATGGCGTCCGTTTGTTTTTTTTATACTTTATCGCCGTATTACCCTACTACCCACAGCCCAGGGGTAGTAGGAAGAGCCCTAGTGCTATCAGCACTGGGCTGGTTCTTTCTAGAGGGGGGCCTGCTCGTTTTTTTCAGCGGACCCTACTCCCTAGAGAATCCAGCCCAGCGCTGAACAGTCTAGGGTTGGTTAGTCATTATGGCAGGGAGACCCCTGCCGCGCGTCCCCCTGCTATAGTGCCGCCAACCCTGGCTGGTTTGCCTAGTGCTGGTAAAGTGAAAATCGGGGGAACCCCACGCAAAATTTTTCCTCGATTTTCACGGGACCAGCACTAGTCAGGCAGCACCAGGATTAAGCATAAATAGTGGGGGGCCCTCACGCTTTTTTTTTTTTTTAAACTTTTATCTATTCTTTTACATTTTAACACTGCCAGGGCAGTGTAACAGTGATGTGTTTCTACAACACGCTGCTATCAAGCAGCGTGTTGTATCTGGCGTGTTTAGAAGCAAACTTTCCTGAGTTTGCTAACTTGCAGCTTCATACATTTGAGAGCTGTATAGCTGCAGTGGCAAACAGTCGGGAGTTTGATCTCTGGCGATTTTGCAAGTAGCGATTTTGACAGAATCAGAACTCTGGTGATTTTGTATGAAAACTCAGCTTCATACATCGGCGAGTTTCAACTCTCCCGAGAAAATCGCCGGAGTTGCAAACTCGCACTTTGATACATTTACCCCCAGAACTTCCGACAATAGCCCCAGCAGTACCACACATCTGAAAGAATCAAATGCAAATATTTAGGATAAAATCTTACCCTGCTGTAATGGGTTGAAACAAATATACTCACTCTGTATTCTGTTGCTTCTGGTCCACTCTGGATTTGTGTTCCAAAGTTGGATTAGTATTTGAAGAATAGTGATATTCACCTCCCAATGGTTGTAGGTTTAGGTTATGTATACTAAAATCCAATCCACGTGATAGATATAAATGCAGAGTGTCATAAATCGTGGTCTCAGTCCTGTTTACGCCACTCGGCAGTATCATATCACCATGTATCTCCCTCCTGTCAGAATGCAGCATTCTAAATCCTGGGACAAAGGGTGACTTCTATCTGCTGCACTGGAGCCATCTTGGGTGATACATTTTGCTATATCCTGCTAATTCTGAGCACCTGACTACATCCACCAATTAGCTCGCTCTGCAGAGTATAAAAAGCACCTCCTACACTCAGCTAATTGCTATTGCAACCCTTTCCTAGTTCCTGGGTCTAGGTACCAGTAGGCAGTTTGTTTGCTGCTTCATTCTTCCTGCTGCTGTACATACTTCAGCCATTAAGCCTTTGTGTAGATTCACCTTCATTCTGTCTGCTGCTGTACAGATTTCAGCCATTATCCCTTTGTGTGAATTTAGCTTCATTCTGCCTGCTGCTGTACAGACTTCAGCCATTAACCCTTTGTGTGGATTCAAATTAATTTTATCTGCTGCTATATAGATTCCAGCTTTTACCCCTCTTGTGGATCCAGCTCTCTTCAGCCTATTGCTCTGACTCACCTACTGGTTATTTAGGGTAGTAGATTACTGCTCTGAGTCTTAAAACTTCTAGAACCATCACTGTGTCTCTGGGTACCGGCTTCCAGTTTCAGGCTTGACGCAGGTTCTGCTTTGCCTGGGGCCAGTTCCAGGCTTATCCAATTCAGGAGGTAGTCGCCCCTGATAATCTGCTGCTTGAGTTCCGAGCCTTCCCAGTCCCAGTTTGGTACTATAATCTTCTGAGATTCTGGATCATTGAGGGCACTGAGTTTCTGGCCGTGGGTTCAGTCCCTCTGTTCCTGTGTCCAGGTTCCAGTCCACCATGACTAGATTCCAGTCGCTTATTCCAGTACGGAGTCCAGTCCAGCATTCCTTCTCCTGACATCTGGTATACACGAATAGAGCACATCCTTCCTCTATGAGCAAGACAAGACGTTCATTCGGCCTCCTAGATTCCACTTCATCCCTGCCACAGCTAGTCCCAAGGGTCCTGAGACGGATCCCAGAATCCCTATTGCCGTGACACAGAGTAAATAGTTCAAATAAAGTGATTAGTTTCAATTGCCAACAGAGTCATAGTAATTTTGCAGGCAATAATGTTGGAACTCACCTTACCTCCGGATAGTACGCTAGTCTGCAATCTGTTGGAAACAGTATCTCCAATGTGTTTCAGCCATGAAATAGCTTTCTTCAGGGCGTAATGGTGCTTGGGAAAGTGTCATATTTTGTGGATCTATATAGGGAGCAAAGCAGGACCTTCCTCATTTCTTATTGGTGCATTTTAACTAGTGTTCATATATATCTATTTGCATTTATATAATTTGTACACATTTTATATACATTTAAAAGAGATGTCACATGTAATAGAAGCAGCTATGAATACTAAAGTTGAGTGATCCCCTCCCACTTGTTTTGGTTTGGGATATGGTTTTATTTTATTAACAACATCATTGTCATGTTTTTGTGTTGGTTTTAGCTTTAGCAAAACCAGACAGGAGATTTCGTTTTGACTTTGGTTTTAAATTTGTACTTCCCCCAAATTCTAAATTTGATAGAATGGTGAAAAAAACTTGTAAAATCAGAAAATTCTGAGTTGTTTTTGTTCTACATTACTAATTAAGTAATTTACATTCAGGTACACTCATTTGCAAACTATTTTTAATCAACATCTCACATTTATCAATAATGTGGCTAAGAGCAACATTGGCCAAAGGCTTCAAAAAGCAGGTTACTGGAAATGTTACCTACACCATATGTTACATGCACACATATGTTGTAGTTTAAACAACACATGCATAGTATAACAAATCAGGAACTTTAGCCACATGAATGTTATTTTTATGGCTTAAGTGCTTGGTTTATTTGGGTTCCCAAAAAATAAAAACAATTGACTATGGATTTGGGTTCAAGCCTAGAAGCTAAACATCAGAATTTTGATATTTTAACTATACATGCCAACTCTCCCGGAATGTCCAGGAGACTCCCGAATTCCGGGTAGGTCTCCCGGAATCCCGGAAGAGCTAACAAATCTCCCGCATCTGCCGGCATGGAGGGGTGTATGGGCGGAAGGGGGCTCCCTCCAGGAGATCACTGAAGAGGGGTGTGAAGGGAGGGTGGAAGGGGTCGAGGCTTCACAATTTGCATTATTTTGTCCCGCCCCTAGAGACGTAATGCCTGCTTTGGGTCTTTTTACCACTTTTTACCACTGTAAAAAGACCCCAATCAGGCATACATCACTGGGGGCGGGGCCAAAATGTTGCAAATCGTGAAACCCACCCTCCCTTCACACCCTCTTCAGTGATCTCCTGGAGGGAGTCTGTCAACAGTAGGTAAGTATGATTTTAACCTGATTTTTTCTTATCTGTAAGTTTGCGAAACACTGTCTTTTATATGTGTATTACTCTAAGGATAGCTGTTATGCCTTCAGCCAGGGCCTGATCAACCACTAGGCTGACCAGGCTGCAGCCTGGGGCGCTGAGTCCTGGGGGGCGCAGCGCGGCACACTAGCAAGCTGTTTTTTTTATTTTTTGTTTTTTTTCAAATGCCGGCGATCGGCTTCTTTCTCCTCTGATGGGGCCGCCCCTGTCCACAAGGGGGCGGTCCCGCATGTTCCTATACCCAATCACGCAGCTAACAGCATCTCATGCTGTTAGCTGTTAGCTTCTGCTGTTAGTCAGTGTATTGCTTAGTGTGGTCACGTGAGATCTCACATCTCACATGACCACACTAATCACAGAGAGCGCGCCCGCAGTGACAGTGCAGCTAACAGCGTCGGATGCTGTTAGCTACGTGTGAAGATGACAGAAGCGCCGGCTGGTGAGAGGAGGAACAGAAGACAGCAAGGCAAGTGCAGCTTGTTAAATATCAGGGGGGGGAAGACACATTGGATGTGGAGGGGGGGGGAGATGACTGGGGGGACTAATGAACTGGCTAATGTGGCTAACGAGGGGGGGTCTTATAAATTGGATATGGGGTGGATTAATGAACTGGCTAGTATGGATTGGATAGGGGGGATTAATGGAGTGAAAATGGGGAGGTAATGAACTGGTTACAGGGGGTGATTATGAATTGGATAGGGGGGGCTTATGAATTGGATGGGGGGATTAATGGAATTGCTAGGGGGGATTAATGAAGTGCAAATGGGGATTAATGAACTGGCTAGAGGGGGTGCTTATGAATTGGATAGGGGGGGCTTATGAATTGGATGGAGCGGGTTAATGAAATGGCTAGGGTAGGGGATTAATGAAGTGAAAATGGGGAGGTAATGAACTGGCTAGAGGGGGGTTAATGAATTGGATAGGGGGTCATACACTGTCTGTTGCGGGTCGATAGGGGGGATGAATTAGCTAGTGGCGGAGGTGATGAAATAGCTTGTGGGGGAAGGTTCTCTGTATTGTGTGGTGGTGATGTGGATACTGACTGTGGTTTCAGCAGTCACTAGAATACTAAATACTGGATAGACATTGCTGGTAAATGTTACTATATAAGTGTAAATAAATTTCATATATTTTATTGTCTATGTCTGTAATAGGGGGTTGTTTTGTATCATTCAGGGTTTGTTAAAATTTGGCACTATAATACAGTTTTTGCACATTTTAAATACAGGACTCCCAAGTTTTCAGAAGCCAGGCAACGGACAACGCTCCAAGAACAAGCAAAAGAGAACACCAGGTAGTCTACGCTGCAAGATCAGGTAAGAGAGGAAGTGCATAATGAAGTGTGTTTTATGTATTACTTAATGTTTTACAATTTTGTTTACATATATCTATATATATATATATTTTTTTTTATTTACCCACACATTGGTGCGGGGGGCGGTAACCCGTGTAGTAGCCTAGGGCGGCTGTGACCCTTAATCGGGCCCTGCCTTCAGCAGTTATGTATTTACATATGTATGTATTCTGTGTAAACTCCATCTAGTGGTCAGTTTGGTATTAACTTAAATTGAACTCTCAGAGCCTCTGTAGTTTATTCACCAATGCACTATGGGAGCTACAAGGCTCCATTTTAGATATTACATGCTGGTAGAAGCAAGAGGTGCAGTATATCTCTCCCCTTAGCACAGCATCAATGATAAGATTGCTCCCTAGTTATGCACTTTTGCCATGTGTTTTCATGTTTGCATTACAATACATTTGTTCGTGTTGTAAATGTATTTCCTTATTTCTGTATTACAGTTTTACCACTTGAATTATAACATTCTTAACTATTTGAATAAACAACATTGAAGTAGGAGTGGTTATGCTGTCTGTCTGATTATATTCAAGCTAAAGAGAAGACTATAGTGAAGACAGAACAGTAAAACATTGGCTGTCAGCAAGTGGAACACATATATTCTGATTAACAGACCTGCTACACTGCCAGCTCAGTTATCTGCATATGACAAACTTAACAGTTTCTACACAGTCTGCAACACAGTGGCCTCTCTGCAAGAGGAGTACAGCCACTTGACTTCACAGAAATCTACAAATTGTCAGTGCAGCCATCCTGATTCAGCAATAGAGCAGTTCCTGCATAGTCAAGCACCTCCTTAAAGGAGCCAACACTCTGACTTTTCAGAAACTGGCACTCAGTATATGCAGTTACCTGTATACTGCAATATAGTGATCTCTATACAGTCAAACACCTACCTCTCAACATCATGTCGCAGAAAACGACATCTTCATATAAAACAAGGTCTCAAACCTCTGCTTCCTCAAAATCCTCATCTGTCAGCAATGCAGCCATCTTTTCCCGCGCAAAAGCTGTTGCCGCGAAAGTACGCATCAACTTTGCAGAGCAAGAAATGCAATTGAAAATAGAGAAATCACGTCAGGAGGCAGAAATGACAGTAGAGAAATTACGCTTAGAGGCAATTATGGAAAAGCTTGCTGCAGAAAAGGAAGCCGCAGCTGCCATTGCTGAAGCAGACTTCTTGTAGACTGCAGATCGCTCTGATATAAAAGGCACCATCAATGTACTTGACTCAGAGCTTGGATCCTAAGATCCACTGCAACGCACATCAGAATATGTCCATCAAGTCTCCAAAATGAGTAGCTACCCTCCAGAAGCACAAGGTATGCAAACAGACTTTATCAGTGAGAAAAGTCTAACACACTGTACAGTGCAACCACATGTGAACAACAAACCGCAAATTTACAAGCAAGAGAATTCTACACAAGGTGAAACCACGAGGGACATCCCTCCCCCAAGCCCAGAGTTTGAGTCTGTTAACTACAACAACAAAGGCAGCGCCTCCTGCAGACAAAGGTGGCATGATACAAGCCGGCTGAAAACAGACAATCCTAGCAGGTATGACCAAACACCACTTTCTCGCTATGTTCATACACCGACAGCACATCCTAGAGCCAACCAGGACACACTAGACTTTGCCAAGTTTCTTGCACGACGAGAGCTAGTAACACAAGGACTTTTAAAGTTTAATGATCGACCTGAGAGCTTCAGAGCTTGGCGATCCTCCTTCCTAAATGCAATCACAGGCTTAGACCTTTCATATAGCGAGGAGATAGACCTCTTAATAAAATGGCTTGGAAATGAGTCTGTTGAACATGCTAAAAGGATCAGAGCAATTAATATAAACTACCCAGAGTCTGGCCTTAAAATGATCTGGGATAGACTTGATGAATGTTATGGCTCACCAGAAGCAATAGATGGTGCACTATTCAAAAGAATTGATGATTTCCCTAGATTACCTAACAAGGGCTACCAGAGACTTAGAGAACTGAGTGATTTATTAATGGAGCTTCAAGTAGCCAAGTCTGAAGGAGACTTATCAGGACTTGCCTACCTTGACACAGCTAGAGGCATTAACCCCATAGTTCAAAAGCTACCTTACAATCTGCAGGAACAGTGGGTCAACCATGGCTCCAAATACAAACAGCGGAACAATGTGCCATTTCCCCCATTCTCTGTTTTCGTGGACTTTGTACACCAGCTAGCTAAAGTCAGAAACGATCCTAGTTTTGCCTTTACCCTATCAGGTGCTACCCCAATACTACCTAGCCCACGCAAAACATCAGTTGCAGTTCACAGGACTAATGTGTATCCTCCAGATTCCTTCCACAGGTCTTCCAGATATATCAGTAAAGAGTCTAAAGACAAGGATCCTAGCAAACAGTGTCCTCTACATCAGAGACCACATCCTCTCCTGAAATGCAGAACATTCAGAGAGAAGTTCCTGGAGAACCGCAAAGCCTACCTTCGAGAAAACGACATCTGCTACAAGTGCTGCTCTTCATCATCCCACTTCGCCAAGGACTGTAAGGTCAGTGTCAACTACACAGAGTGCAACAGCACAGATCACAACACAGCTCTACACCCTGGGCCTCCGCCATGGACTTTATTACACAATCACAGTGGCACCGAGTATGGCGGGGAGCACAGTGGAGAGGGAAGGAACACTACTACAGTCACACCAGAGATCACTTCACAATGTACTGAAGTCTGCAAAGAAGCCATAAGCGGCAGATCTTGCTCCAAAATCTGTTTAGTAAGAGTCTACCCAAAGGGCCAGCCAGACAAAGCTGTCAAACTCTATGCAATCCTAGACGATCAAAGTAACAAGTCTCTAGCCAGATCAACCTTCTTTGAAATCTTTAGTATCAAAGGCCCCAACACTCCTTACTCCTTAAAGACTTGTGCAGGGAGTTTTGAGACAACAGGGAGGAGAGCTACTGGCTATCAAGTCGAGTCCATGGACGGAAAGACTTGTCTTCCCTTACCAACTATCACTGAGTGCAACCAGATCCCAGATAACAGGTCTGAAAAATTCTACACCAGATGCAGCTATTCATCATGCGCACTTGAAACGTATAGCACACCTGTTACCAGAACTGGACCCTCAAGCCCAGATAATTCTACTCATAGGGAAAGATATCTTAGGGGTCCACAAAGTCAGAAGCCAGATCAACGGTCCATACAATGCACCTTATGCTCAACGACTAGATCTGGGATGGGTCATAATTGGAGATGTATGTCTGGGAAACGTACACAGACCATCTTCTGTTAACAGCATGCTTACCCATACCTTGGAAAATGGACGTCCTTCTATTTTCCAACCATGTCACAATCGCTTTCTCATAAAAGAATTGCCACACTTTCCTGTCATAGACTCCTCTAGTGACAATCACGTCTGTGACAACTACCAAGATCATCTAGGGTGCACAGTCTTCCAAAGAACACAGAAGGATGACCAGGTGGCAATGTCAATTGAGAACAAACAATTCTTAGAAATAATGCAGAATGAACTAGTCAAAGATGAGGCAAACAGCTGGGTTGCACCTCTACCCTTTAGAACCCACAGACCTCGCCTACTTAACAACAGAGAACAAGTACTTAAACGCTTCTCTTCACTTAAACGTAACTTTCACAGGAAACCAGAGATGAGAGATCACTTCTTCTCTTTCATGAACAAAATATTTGAGAATGGCCATGCTGAGATAGCTCCCATCCTCAAAGATACAGAGGTACAGAACCAGAGACTCTGTGTATTCTCTGATGCTTCAGTTAAAGCAATAGCAGCTGTTACATATCTTAAAACTGTGGACATAAAAGGACAATGTCATATCGGGTTTGTTATGGGCAAAGCAAAGTTAGCACCACAACCAGAGCACACCGTACCCAGACTGGAACTTTGTGCTGCAGTACTAGCTGTTGAGTTAGCTGAACTCATCGCATCTGAGTTGCCTATTGAGCTTGCAGAAGCAGAATTCTACACAGACAGTAAAGTAGTGTTAGGCTACATTAACAATGAGACCAGACGATTTCATGTTTATGTCAGCAATCGAGTGCTACGGATTAGGAGATCTACCAATCCAAAACAGTGGCACTATTTATCTACTGTTCACAATGTTGCAGACCACGCTACAAGAGCTGTCACAGCCAATCTCCTTAAAGACACTTCATGGCTCACAGGACCTGAATTCCTGTACAAAGCAGATTGGAACAATCAAGAAAGTCACACATTTGAGTTAGTAGACGCAGACTCAGATGTTGAAATCCGTACACAAGTGACTACAATCCATACCACAATTTCAGATTGTTATTTGGAGCCTCACAGATTTCAAAGGCTCTCAACTTGGAAATCACTTGTCAGAGCTTTTACTTGCCTTACCCACATAGCTCGGTCATTTAAAAATGCCACACCTGTAAATGCAAATGGATGTAAGGGTTGGCATCACTGTCAAGATACTTACATAGTAACAGAGACACAACAATCCAAGAACCTTATTATCCGTGTTGTGCAACGTCAAGCCTATACTAGAGAGGTTGACTGTATTACCAGTGGAAAACCTATTCTCAGGGACAGCGTCCTGAAGAAGCTAGACCCATTCCTCGACAAGCATAATTTGCTGAGAGTAGGAGGCCGCCTTGAAGAAGCAAACTTAGGATTCAATGAGAACATCCATTAATCATTCCTGGAAGTCACCACGTTACTTCTTTAATTGTGCAACACTATCACAATGAAGTAAAATACCAGGGACGATTATTTACCGAAGGGGCTCTACGATCAGCTGGGTTCTGGATTATTGGAGCATGTAAGTAACATAATCTTCAAATGTATCACTTGTCGCAGACTTCGTGGTTTCTCAAACTCAGAAAATGGCCAATCTTCAGCAGACAGGCTTAGTACAGAACCTCCCTTTTCTAACGTTGGTCTTGATGTATTTGGTCCCTGGACTGTCATCACCCGACATACAAGAAGAGCGAATGCAAGCAGTAAGCGCTGGGCAGTTGTATTCACCTGTATGGCTATCAGAGCTGTTCATATTCAAGTCATAGAATCAATGGACACTTCAAGCTGCTTCATTAATGCTCTTAGACGTTTCATTGCCATCCGTGGTCCTATAAAACACATCCGCTCCGACAGAGGCACTAACTTCGTTGGAGCAGCCAAAGAACTACAAATTTGCTCGAACATCGACACTAAAGGTGTGCAGAGATACCTTAGTGAACAGGGTTGTGCATGGACCTTCAACCCACCTCATTCTTCTCATATGAGAGGGACCTGGGAGAGAATGATCGGCATAATTTGCAGAATCCTTGATTCCATCTTCCTACAAGTAGGAACTGCAAGACTCACTCACAAGTGTTTAACAACCTTCATGGCTGAAGTCTCAGCTATTGTCAATGCTAGACCTCGGACTTCAGTTTCTAATGACCCAGAAGACCCATTCTTGCTAACTCCTGCCACTCTTCTTACCCAGAAAACTGGGACTATCCATGCTCCTCCTGGAGAGTTCAACACCAAAGACTTATATAAACGTCAATGGAGGCAAGTACAAAGTCTTGCAAACACCTTCTGGGACAGGTGAAAGAGACAGTACATCTCTACGCTGCAATCAAGGGACAAGTGGCAAGTTGCCAAACCTAACTTAAAACCTGGTGACGTTGTGCTCGTCAGAGATTGTCAATCACAGTGCAATGAGTGGCCTTTAAGTCTTGTCACTAAGACATTCCCAAGCAAAGATGGGAAGGTCCGTAAGGTCGAGGTCAAGATTTGCAAGCACGGAGAGACTAAGTTATTTCTTAGACCAGTATCTGAGCTAATCTTGTTGTTACCTTCTGAGGACTTAAGTGGTGGCATCAATTGATACCAGGCGGGGAGTGTTATGCCTTCAGCAGTTATGTATTTACATATGTATGTATTCTGTGTAAACTCCATCTAGTGGTCAGTTTGGTATTAACTTAAATTGAACTCTCAGAGCCTCTGTAGTTTATTCACCAATGCACTATGGGAGCTACAAGGCTCCATTTTAGATATTAAATGCTAGAAGCAAGAGGTGCAGTATATCTCTCCCCTTAGCACAGCATCAATGGTAAGATTGCTCCCTAGTTATGCACTTTTGCCATGTGTTTTCATGTTTGCATTACAATACATTTGTTCATGTTGTAAATGTATTTCCTTATTTCTGTATTACAGTTTTACCACTTGAATTATAATATTCTTAACTATTTGAATAAACAAAATTGAAGTAGGAGTGGTTATGCTGTCTGTCTGATTATATTCAGGCTAAAGAGAAGACTATAGTGAAGACAGAACAATAGCATTTGATGTGTAAATGAAACAGATGCCCAGCTAGATTGTTGGATGGAAGTATAGTAAAAAGTACAGGTAGGCAAAGCCTAACATTTCCTTATCCTAGAAAATATGATTAGACTAGAGATGCTCACTGACCCTCGTGTTTTGGTTTTGGTTTTGGTTTTGGATCTGGATTACCGTCATATTTTGGTTTTGGTTTTGGTTTTGCCAAACCGTCATTGCGTGTTTTGGTTTTGTTTGGTTTTGTTTTGCCATTTTTCAAAAAAAATTAAATTTTTTGGGTCTAAAATAACCTAATTTAGTGCTCCACTAGTTTCTTGGATAAGTGAGGTAATTCTAAAGCTAATAAATTATAAAAAAAACAGTTTAATCCCTGGTAGGCCGTCCTTAATGCGAACACTTGCCTGCAAATTAAATAGACAAACCTGGTTGTCTACCTCCTCCATCTTTGATTATTGGCAATGTAGCCATCGTCTTTGGGTGTATATTACACCCTCCACTTGTAGTTGAATAGAAAAAAAGCAGCCTGCATAGACTGTGGAATTAGAAAGTAAAAATAAATGGACCACAGTAGTTTGGTGGCTATCTATGCCCCCCCACCTTCCACTTGTAGTTGAATAGAAAAAAAGCAGCCTGCATAGACTGTGGAATTAGAAAGTAAAAATAAATGGACCAAGGTAGTTTGGTGGCTATCTATGCCCCCCACCCCGGCCCTCCACTTGTAGTTGAATAGAGAAAAAACAGCCTGCATAGACTGTGAAATTAGAAAGTAAAAATAAATGGACCAAGGTAGTTTGGTATCTGTCTGCATCAGACCCCCTCTCCACTAGGAGTAAAATAGAAAACTATTCAGCCGTTATATAATCTAGAATATAAATAGAAATTGAGAAAGGCAATTTGGTATCTGTCTGCATCATAATCATCAACATCATCATTAGTGCCCTCGTCGCCTACACAAATCTCCCCGTCATTCTCTTCTAATTTAAAAGTGGCATCCTCAATTGGTGTATCACTGGCTACACTCGGGCTGTTAAGGCACACATCAGCAGAACTGCTGAAAGGAACCTTCTTAATGGGTACACTGTCACTAACAGAATGCTCACGATTAGACATACAACTGGTGGATGGACTCTCCACAGGGTTTGGTGTCATTTGTGATTCAGAGCATACATTATCCTCTAATGCCTTACTGTTTTCTTGCAGCTCGGCTTTGACGCGTAACAGTACTTGTGCACGACTTTTAGACTCCAAATTACTTGGTTTTGGCTTTGTCACGAGTGTCCGTACAAGAAGAAGGCTCAGTAACATTTTTTGATCAGCCACTAATAGAGAAAGGCGAAGGCCTCATTCTTTCTTTGCCACTGCGTGTGTAGAATGGCATGTTGGCAATTTTTTTTTATCGGCAGTTAACTTTTTCTCAGTTACACTTCTTTTTCCCTTCAACACGGTAAAAAAAAAATTGGTGTGTGTTTTTTTGACTGATTTCAAAAGATTGTGTAGTTTGACATCGCCTTTCCCAGATGACATACTGGGAACACTACCATCAGGATTGGTGACAGAACCTGGTTGCTCATTCTGCTCATATGTGGACTGCTTTGAATCCATTATGAGCCCAAAGCACTTGTAGTGCTACAAATTGTTTTAGATACTACTGACAAATAGGACTTTTGACAGCCATAAATATTAATGCAAAAGAATGGGGAACACCCCAAAAGCACTTGGGAGTGCTAAATATAATTTTTTGAGACTGCTGACAAACAGGACTTTTGACAGCCAGAAATATTAATGCAAAAAATGGGGGACATCCCAAAGCACTTGGAGTGCCAAATATTGAAAAAAAAGACTCCTCTATCCTCCTCTCTTCTCTATCAATTGTTGTCAGAATTGTTATCAGAATTGGATGAAGAATAAGGTATATTCTCTGTCCCTGCTCTAGTCAGCCTGTAACTACACCCTGCTCTCTCCCTCTGTCAAATGGCGATGGATTGCTGTGGAGGTGGATATTAATGGATTTCAATTATCGCGAAAACCGAGCCCCGAGATCCGACGACGTCACGATGACGTTCGGCCTCGATTTGGATTCCGAGCGGTCGGAAGAGTACCGAGCCTGCTCGGCTCGGCTCGGTACTCGGTTAGGCAAAGTTCGGGTTGGTTCGGTTCTCGGGGAACCGAGCTCGCCCATCTCTAGATTAGACACAGTGGCAGATTATAATAGGGTAGATGAGGTGACTGTCTGGGGCTCAGAGCAATAAGGGCACCCATGGCTCTGACCCCATTTGCCCTATGTTGAACAAGAGCAAACAAAAAGGGGCTGATGACAATAGCAGATGTCAATCTATTTTTGTTGTGTAATTATCATCATAATCATCATCATCTATTTTTTTATATAGCGCCACTAATTCCGCAGCACTCCACAAAGAAGTCATTCACATTAGTTCCTGCCACATTGGACATACAGACCAACGGAGACTAATTATTGAATGTATTTTATATAAATATACAGTGTGTGTGTGTATATATATATATATATATATATATGCCTAGTGGCATGTGTTAGTCTGTCTGTGTGTGTGTGTGTGTGGAAAAAATAAAACCAAGCTGCAGCGCCACTTGCTGGGCGGAGTTATACACTGTCCTACTAAATTCTTAGTGTGTGTGGAAAAAAAATTCAGAAAGGGCTGAAATTTGGTATACTAAGATGTTTTTAATTTGTTAATTTAATTTGTTAATTGTTAAAAGTGTTTATAAAGATTTTAAAAAAAATATATATATATTTCTTGAAGGAGAAGTGACAGTTGGGAGTGGTTGGTGGTTGCTGGGGGTAACAGTGGGGAGTGGTTGGTGGTTGCCGGGGGTGACAGAGTGAGAGGAGTGTGATACTCAGGACCGCTGAGAGAGATCCCTGTGTCTGTATAGACATCTGGATAGATGTGGCGATAAAGATGAAGGATGAGGTGATGGAGAAAAATGATGAGGTGGTGACATGTGGACAAAACCACGTTAAAAAAGGGCGCTTACGTCGGGAAGTAACGCTCTTCCCCTGAGAAGGCCTGGGCTAGGCCCAAATGCATGACAAGAACCTTTTTAACACCTTAAGTAGCTTGATTTGACTAGAATGCATGAGTATCATGCACGGGTTAACTTGTATATATGTATATAATTATATATATATATATATATATATATATATATATATATATATATATATATATATATATATATATCTATATCGGTAAATAGATATACTTTTTATATATAGTTATTAGATATATACACAGGATGTGGAGGGACCACAAATTTGGGTTACAGCTAAGGGCCCATGGTAATCTTAGTCACTTGTGGCATCAGTTGCGCCTGAAAAAGGCAGTCTCAGATAAGTATAGTGACCGTTTATTAGATGATACTGATAATCAAAGCCATGCATTTATTAATAAGAAATAATAATAGTACAAGAAGATCGCACTACTCTTGGCCCCTCCACCCACCTTATAATGTAGATTAAACAATAATAAATGAGGTGCGAGCAGAAATAAGCAGAGCTTTCAGGATTGATAACTGTCTCATCACATGAGGCTTCTGTGGCACTTTGCTTGAATTGAATCTCCCCATAAGGATGACAAATATATTTGTAAGTTGAGAAAATATTAACCATACTTTAAACAGTATTTTCAATTTACCACAAGTGTAAAGTTTACAGCTATTATTTCAGATACAAAACACCTACTTTGATATTGTTGAATTTTCACAGTTAACAGGTACTAATTGTGTCATTTAGGTCATTTATAGCTAATTGGAATTTCCCATATAAAGAATACAATACATTTTTGATTTCTAAATGGAAAGTTCATGTCCCTTCTACAATAATGACTGGAGATTTTTTAAGAATATATTCTTTTATGAAATTGGTTTTTGTATGTCTTTCACATAACATTCTACATCAAAGCCTACGACGACAATTGGATTACATGGCTGGATTCATCCCCACACTCTTCTGGTTGGCTAGCACTGATTTCCCCATTGTTATCACTCAGATGACTCAGTATCCTTCTATTCATTCTAGTTAATTAAATGTTTATTGTATAAAATACAAATTGATCTGCTATTACCATTGCAAACAGACATTTATTTCAATCTTCTGAATTCAGGAGCATCAATGTGAATGCTCATTAATCAATGTTGCTGAATTAATATGAGTAGTGTAAAGAAACAGAACAAAAGCTCTGCCTCCGGGACATCTGACAGAAGAAAGAGAGCAGACTTAGTGCTAATCTACACAAGGACTTACAGTCCACGACAGCAGCCCATCAACTTACTTTGAAAGACCTGTTTTTGGAGTTAAGAATTGACAGGTTCAGTCTACAGAGAGTTCCCTCTTGTCATCCATAGTTAGGCTCTTGCTCTGCAACGCTTACAGCAATTACTTCCAGGACATTTCAACTCATTACCTCAGCCAAAATGCTCTTAAAGAAAATACTTAGGATAGTCATAAAATAATATCTACTGACATATCTAACCAACCATCGTTTTTGTCTAATAGTGAATAACAATAATTTAACTTTTCAGAAAAAGTTGATTTGTCATTTATATCTAGAATATTGAAAGGAATAATGTACATATAATGAAAGTTGCTTTATATGAAAGGTCAGTTAGTAACACTGAGACACTGAGGTTCCAGGAACCTGTTTGAAATAAATTTATTCTTGACTTGGCTGTGAGGTTAGATTTTTTTGGGGCCTCATTTTAGAGTTGGACATATATTAATTTTTTGTGGTGAGTGCGTATGTATCTAGATTTGTGTGTATCTTAGACTTGCAGCTTTAAGGATTCACTGCAATATTAGCTATACTGCAGGGTCTGGCTGACAGACTTCAGCCCGGGGGGCAAGAACATGGCACTGGCCCAAAAGCAGCAGCCCATCCTTAAGGGGTGGTCTTTGGTACAATAATATTGCATTTTATTTTATATGTTCCTTCTCCCTACAGCACTTTTGTTCTTTGTTTTTGTTTTTTACATACCTTGCTGATTATAATGGTGTTTAAATCATATTATAGCAATAGATTATATAATGTTCTATTACAGTACTGAACACAGTGGATGATTTATCAAAATGCAAAAAGCCCTTTTGATTTCAAAACCTGATGTTTTTGCCAGCAAAAGGGCTTATTTTTGCTTTGGAATATATACAAATAGGGTTATTATTTGTTTTAGTGTTAACCTAAAACAAATAATATGAGCAGTTCTACTGGTAGGAGGAGCAGAGACACCCTGACACCCTGGCCCAGAGCTGGATTGAGGATCTGGGGGGCAAGGGGGGACCTCTATGATGTAACATGGTTATCATTTTAGACACATTTTATACAATACACAGGCAATACTGTGTGCACTATTGTTAGCTGCACAGAGTTCTGCCTCCATGAGCAGTACACGATGAAGTGGGACATACCTCCCAACTGTTCTTGCAGTCAGACCAAATCCTGACTAAGCGAAACAGTCATCCAAATTCGGAACTGCTCCAACAGATTCAGGACAGTAGGCAGACTATCCTGTTCTCTTCTACCTGTTCTTGTCACTTACACCACCTTTGGCTGCTGGTCTGGATCCTGGATTGTTAAATGCCCTAGTTGGAAAAAAAATGGGTACATGAAATTTAGAAAACTCCAACCAGCCTCGCTGTTAAATCAATATAACACTCACATTTTATAATAAAGCCTCCCTCCAGTCCGAAATTAAAATAATAGTATTCACATTTGATAAATAGATCTACTTCCCTCCAACTAGCCCTGACATTAAATTAATAGCATACACATTTAATATATAGACCTATTTCCCCCCAACATTACATAGTATTCTCATTCAATAAACAAACCTTTTTCCTTCCCTCCAAACAGCCCCAGCAATAAATTAAATAGCATATACACTTAATAAATATAACCATTTCCTACAACCATCCCAGGCATTAAATCATTCATAATCACATTTAACAAATTGACTTAATTTTCCCCAAGCAGCCCACATTCAATAAATACCACCCCATCTTAACTTCATAGGCCCCACTATTAAATTAAATTGCCCCACCACTCACATATAAAATGGCACCCATAATTAGCCCCCAACCTGCACTCCACCATTAAATTAATATAGTACATCCCACATTATATTAAGATCCCCCTTCCCTCACACATTATAGTAATATACTGGCCCCCTCATACACACACACAATGTACTGGTTCCTCACACACACAATGTACTGGCCCCCTCACACACAGTATGTACTGGCCCCCTCACACACAGTATGTACTGGCCTCCTCACACACAATATGTACTGGCCCCCTCACACACAATATGTTCTGGCCCCCTCACACACAATATATACTGGCCCCCTCACACACAATATATACTGGCCCCCTCACACACAATATGTACTGGCCCCTCACACACAATATGTACTGGCCCACAAAACGTACTGACACACACAATGTACTAACACACACACATTATACACAGACATACACACTATACACGGACATACACACACAACACACTGACATACCACCTCCCAGCCCCTGCCAGCACTTACTTTATTCCAGCCACGCCATCCGCTGGATGTTCCTCTTCAAGCATGGGACAGCACCTGTCACGTGGTGCGCGCCCCATGTGACACCAATAGGAGGCCAGGCCACACCTAGTGGAAGGGAGGGAGGGGGTTCGGATCCTAAGGATCTGCGGCCAATAGGAGAAGGTGGCTGGTACCGGAGGAGGGGCCAGCCACCAAGTGATAAGCACTAACTAAGGGCCTGCAAAAAATAGGTTTTTTTTGGTCTGACTCGGGGGGCATGTGCCCCCCTCCCCCCTGGCCCAGCCCGCCCCTGCTATACTGTAAATGACAGGTGGTAATGCACCATCAAGACTGACACTTTTATATAACATTGCAGACTCAGTACTTCAGCTAAAGGTAAGACAATCAAGACAAAGATACCTCACCTGCAGCATTACACAACAAAAGTATACAGGATGATGCAACACTGTTATTCAACATTTCCTGCAATCAGCACTATTCAGGACTAAACAATCTTACCTGTATGCAGCCTCTATAAGACACTTGATGTAACAATTTTACCAACAACTGAAAGTCCTGCTCAGCATGTCGATTCATGCGTACATACTATACACATTTTACATAATTTGTGATTTTCATCTGTTATGACCAATGGCTCAAACAATCATGACTTTGTACATACTGTAGAAATATATGCCGTCTCAGCAACAATATGCTAAATTAAATTAAATAAAGGGCTGAACCTCAGCACACACAACACCCACAAACATACGTGCAGAAACAGGACAAACCACCATCGCCATTCATTCCATTGTCCAGCTTTGTGTATAAGTACTGTACGTTCAATAACTTCGCTCACAGCTATACACATGTCACAATTTATTGAAATATAGTGATAACCCCTTTAAATAAACGAAAAGCTTGATATTATCTAAATTTTCTTACATTTCATGTCCACTTCATATGTGATGTGGTACAAACGAAGGATAAACACAAATGCAGTGAATCCCTATGGATCTGTCCATATGGTTTATTATGGCCATAAGAGGTTATAAAATGCAACTTCAGAGTGGAAAACTATATATATATATGTGTATATATATATATATATATATATATATATATATACATATATACATTAAGACGGTAAGGTAGCAGGCAAAATTACAGGTAGATAATACAGAATGGAAGAATGTAAGAAATGGACACTTCACATGAGTAAATAGATGAGACTTTATCAAGAATATGTATTTTCACATGTGTTAACAATTCATGTTGTATACACTAGCATACAGGAACCGGTGGTAGTCACTTTACTGAAGCTGTAAAACCCGACAGTACTTACCCCGGCAGGATGAGCCCTAAGACCTCATCGCCGACTGACTGAAAACACTAACATCTTCCAACGGAGACTTTCTTCAATTGCGGCACCTGAACAATCCGGCAGCGGGCGATGACGTCACCTTCAAGAGTCTGAATGTGATCCCACTTCTTAAGGTAGTAATTTAAGGAGGCGCTGCCTGTACAAGGTACATGCTTTAGTAATGAACCTTGTACAGGCATTGCCTCCTTCAAGTACTGTCGGGTTTTACAGCTTCGTAAAATAGTACCCAACCCACAGGAACACATAGATGCCTGTCACGGGCACTAGGAGTCTTTACCCAGGGATCACCAGGTGATAGGCTTACCAGAGCAGTATAGGTGGTAATATGGTACTCTGGTAGCAGGGTGATCACGGAACAGGAAATAGCAGATGATGAGATGCTCAGGAAAGTCTATGACTAGCAGCACTGGCAATATGGAGGTAGTAATACACGAGGAACTGTATGGACAAAGGACACGTGAAGGTAGTCAGTGGTCTGCGGTAGCAAGTTGTACCACTGCTATAGTGAGGAGGAATGTCCAACAGAAACGAGGAGGTGATGAGAGTCAGCGGTCTGCGGATAGCAAGTTGTACCGCTGTCTGAGTGAAGGAATGGAATCCAAGTGGAGGTATCCGGGGAGTCAGTGGTCTGCGTTAGCAAGTTGTACCACTGCTATGTGAGAGGATACTGGAGCAGGTGAAACTGGAAACAGGGGTCAGTGGTCTGCCACTAGCAAGTTGTACCACTGAATATATATGTGAGGAGGTGCACGGGGAGAGACTGCAACACAATATATACACGGGCACCTTGACTTTGATCCACAGTAATATGCACAATATAAATGTATAAATGACTGAACAACACTGCCAATATAGAAAGTCTCTTGAAGTAATCCAGCATGAGATAACACAGTCAATGATGGCAATAGACTCAGCGGATAGTACACTCCAGAGGAGAACCAACACAGTCCAGCAAGGTATGCAATACACAGCACAGTCAATGGGAAGTATGCATACCGTGGTTCAGGAGAAGGCAGTCAGACAGAAGTGCAGAGATACCTGAACGGCAGGAGGCCGGCAGGATGCAAAGTCCCTGGATGGGTGAAGCGGTGGTCTAGCAGGTGCAGCGCACAGGTAGGTAGACCAGCAGGGAATCCAGGAAGGCGTGGAGAGCGGATCAGCAGTAGATGGATGCGTAGCGCTGAGAAGTAACAGCAGCGGGTCTCTGCGGGAACACGGAGGTAGCCAATAGCAACCAGCAGGTGCAGTAACGATAGGACACCAGAGCAGAGTTGAACTGGAACAGTTGATCACGGAGAGTAGCGGGTAGCAATAGTGGCAGCAGACTCAAGGAAACACGGGAGAGTTGACAAGGGCTGAAGACTGAAGCGCACAGAGGCGGCGGATAGGAATCAGCTAAACAGTCACGATGAAACACAGACGGGTTGCAGGTTGAAGACTGTAGTGCACGGAGGCAGCGGATAGGAATCAGCTAGCAGTCACGATGATGAAACACAGACGAGTTGCAGGTTGAAGACTGTAGTGCACGGAGGCAGCGGATAGAAATCAGCCAAACAGTCACGATGATGAAACACAGACGAGTTGCAGGTTGAAGCCTGTAGTGCACGGAGGCAGCGGATAGGAATCAGCTGGCAGTCACAATCATGAACAGGTGAGTGGATGTGAATGAAAGACTGTAGTGCACGGAGGCAGCGGATAGGCATCAGCTAACAGTCCCAATGATACAAGGTAGAGTTGAAGTGGTTAGAAGACTGTAGTGCACGGAGGCAGCGGATAGGCATCAGCTAACAGTCCCAATGATACAAGGTAGAGTTGAAGTGGTTAGAAGACTGTAGTGCACGGAGGCAGCGGATAGGCATCAGCTAACAGTCCCAATGATACAAGGTAGAGTTGAAGTGGTTAGAAGACTGTAGTGCACGGAGGCAGCGGATAGGAATCAGCTCACAGTCACGATGATACAGTAGATGGTAGAAGTGGTATGGGAACCACAGTAGTAGAAGTGGTTTGGAAACCACAGAGGTAGAAGTGGTTTGGAAACCACAGGAATCAGCTGGGCTGAATAAACGAGGAAACACAGGAACACCTTCAGAGACTCATGGGGAATGAGACTCCAAGATCAGGCCATGTGGTGATGACCACAGGTGCTTAATATAGGGAGGTTGCCTGATCTGCCAATTAAGTTAAAGGAACATACACTGGAGGTATAGAAAGGGCTGCGCATGCGCAGTCCCTCAGGATGGAGGACGGCCACGGTTCCTAAATGTCCGGGAAGAAGCACTCACAGTCCGGTGAGTGACAGTACCCCCCCTTTTAAAGGTGGGCACAGAACGCCTGGAACCGGGCTTGTCCGGATTTTTGGAATAAAACTTCTTCAGAAGGGCAGGAGCATTAAGATCTTCAGCTTTGATCCATGAACGCTCTTCAGGACCAAAGCCCTTCCAATGAACGAGGAAACGGAGGACTCCTCGCGAAATTTTTGCATCCAATACCTCAGTAATCTCGAAATCCTCCTCCTGATGAACTTGAACTGGCTGCGGTGCTGAGGGAGGAGTCGAGAAACGGTTGATGATGAGAGGTTTGAGCAAGGACACATGGAAGGCATTGGAAATCCGAAGATTCTTAGGAAGAAGAAGTTTAACACATACTGGATTGATAACTTGAATGATCCTATATGGACCAATAAAACGAGGGGCGAATTTCATAGATGGAACCTTCAAACGAATATTTTTGGTAGATAACCAGACACGATCTCCAATTTTTAGTGGTGGAATAGCCCGCCTCTTCTTATCTGCGAAAGACTTATATTTATTAGATGTCTTCTTTAAACAGGTTTTGACCTGAGACCAGATATTTTTGAAGGTTTGACAAGCAGTCTCCACAGCAGGAACTTGGGTGGGCGGGAGGGCAGGAAATTCCGGAAAAGACGGATGGTGACCGTAGACCACAAAGAATGGAGTTTTGGATGATGACTCATGGTACATGTTGTTATGGGCGAATTCAGCCCAAGGGAGCAATTCTACCCAGTTATCTTGGTTGGCTGAAGAGAACATCCTAATAAAAGTCTCAAGATCTTGATTGACTCGTTCCGTTTGTCCGTTAGATTGCGGATGGTAAGACGATGAGAGTGCTAATCGTATGCCCAAGGTTTTACAAAGGGCCCGCCAGAATCTGGAAACGAATTGTACTCCTCTATCCGACACAATCTCAGACGGACATCCATGGATGCGGAAGATTTCTTTAATGAAATGTTCAGCCAGAGTAGACGAGGAAGGTAAACCGGACAGAGGGACGAAATGGGCCATCTTCGAAAATCTGTCTACCACTACCCAAATAGTATTGTGATTCTTACTTGGTGGCAAATCAGTAACGAAATCCATACTAATATGGGTCCAAGGCTTGGACGGAATGGGTAGTGGTCGCAGCAACCCTGCTGGAGTTCTGCGGGAGGATTTGAACTGAGAACATAAATCACAGGAAGCAATAAACTCTTTGACGTCTCTCCTCATTGAAGGCCACCAGTAACTACGAGAGAGAATCTCAAAGGTCTTGTGTTCACCGGCGTGTCCAGAAAAACGAGAGGCATGGAACCACGAAAGGATTCTCCTCCTCAGAGTAGGAGGCACAAGGGTCTTCCCAAATGGTAGCATTTTGGTGGATGAAGCAGCCAGAGAAATACATTTGGGGTCTAGAATAGCATGGTTGGGAACCTCTTCTACATCAGAGGACGTCACAAAAGCTCGAGATAGAGCGTCAGCTTTCTTGTTCTTAGCGGCTGGTTTGAAGGTTATAATTAATTCAAAACGGGAAAAGAAAAGAGACCATCTTGCTTGACGAGGGTTCAAGCATTGAGCAGATTGCAAATATGACAAGTTCTTATGATCCGTGAAGATCGTCACCGGATGGCGAGCTCCTTCCAACAAGTATCTCCATTCCTCTAATGCAGCTTTGATGGCCAGCAACTCCTTGTCCCCGATAGTATAATTTTTCTCTGCGGGCAGAAGACCCCGAGAGTAGAAGGCACAAGGATGTAATTTTTGTTGCTCCGAGCGTTGGGAGAGAATAGCTCCTAAGCCCACATTAGAGGCATCTACTTCTAGGAAGAAGGGGAGTGTCACATCAGGCTGTCGCAGAATGGGAGCAGACGAGAAGGCCTCTTTGAGGATTTGAAAGGCTTGGAGAGCCTCAGATGACCATTGCTTAGTATTAGCCCCTTTCCGAGTTAGGGCCACAATGGGAGATGCAATGGATGAAAAGTCTTGAATGAAGCGTCTATAGTAATTGGCAAAACCTAAGAAACGCTGGATGGCACGAAGAGTAGTTGGCTGAGGCCAATGTAGTACAGCATTTACTTTGTCTGGATCCATCTTCAGGCCAACTCCGGAAACTATATACCCCAAGAATGGAATCTGGGGTAACTCGAATGAACATTTTTCCAATTTACAGAACAACGAGTTTTTCCGTAGTCTGGAGAGGACCTCTGCCACATGTTGGTGATGAGAAGGCAGGTCCTGTGAGAAGATCAATATGTCGTCTAGGTAGACAACGACACATACATATAATAAGTCCCGAAAGATCTCATTGATGAAACCCTGGAAAACAGCGGGGGCATTACACAGCCCGAAGGGCATTACTAAATATTCGTAATGCCCATCTCTGGTGTTAAACGCGGTCTTCCATTCGTCACCGGAACGGATTCTAATTAAATTGTAAGCACCACGAAGATCCAACTTAGTAAATATCCGAGCTCCCTTGATGCGATCAAATAGCTCAGTGATCAGCGGAATGGGATACCGATTCTTGATAGTAATGGCGTTGAGTCCACGAAAATCTATACAAGGGCGTAATGATCCATCCTTCTTTTTGACGAAGAAGAACCCAGCTCCAGCGGGAGAGGTGGAAGGTCGAATGAACCCACGCTGGAGATTCTCCTGTATGTACTCAGATGTGGCTTGAGTTTCAGGTAACGAGAGAGGATAGACCCGACCCCTGGGAGGAGTCTTGCCAGGTAGAAGGTCGATCGGACAATCCCAAGAACGATGAGGAGGAAGACGTTCAGACTGAGCTTTATCAAACACATCGGCAAATGAAGCATACTGAGGAGGGAGTCCCGGGGAGGAAGATGAGATGGAAGATCGCTGTACTTTAAGAGGAATAACTTGAGAGAGACAACGATGGTGACATTCAGACCCCCAAGACGTAACTTGAGGGGTGCGCCAGTCAATCTGGGGAGAGTGACACTGAAGCCATGGAAGGCCTAAGACAATCGGACTTGTCGTAACTGGAAGAATTAAAAACGAAATTTCTTCATGGTGTAGTACACCAATCTGAAGGGTTACTGGAGACGTACTCTGGGTGATGAGACCATTGATGAGGCGTGATCCATCTATAGCCGTCACAGTAATGGGTGTTTTTAAAGTGATCACTGGTAGGGACCATTGATTCACTAGTGATTTAGAAATGAAATTTCCTGCTGCTCCGGAATCAATCAATGCCTGTGACTCAAAGGATTTGGTAGCAAAGGAAATCGTAACATCAAAAGCGCAGACTTTAGATTTCATAGACAATGGAGAGGACTCCAGGGACCCTAACTTCACCTCTCCAGAACTAGTTAGGGCCTGGCATTTCCCGATCTCTTAGGGCAAGAGCTGAGCATATGCGTGGAATCAGCACAATAGATACAGAGTCTATTCTTTACTCTTCGTTTCCTTTCCTCTGAAGATAATTTGGAACGTCCTATCTCCATGGGAATCACAGAGGATGGAGCTGGACGAAATTGAGGGTTTAAACGAAGAGGTGCTTTGACAGCTGTTGTTTTCTCAGACTCTCTTTCACGAAATCTCATATCTACACGATGGCAAAGAGAGATCAAATCTTCTAGTGACGAAGGAAGCTCTTGGGTAGTCAGTGCATCTTTAATTTTATCGGAGAGCCCCTGCCAGAAGGCGGCAACTAATGCTTCAGTGTTCCACTGAAGTTCAGAGGCTAAGATCCTAAATTGAATGACATACTGTCCTACTGTATGGGAGCCTTGTCGCAAACGAAGAATGCTGGAAGCAGCGGAGGTCACACGACCTGGTTCATCGAACACACTTCGGAACGTGGAAATGAATTTGGCACTATCTTGTAGAATTGGATCGTTTCTTTCCCACAGGGGGGAGGCCCAAGCCAGGGCTTGTCCCGAAAACAATGAGATAAGATAGGCCACTCTGGAACGATGGGTAGAAAAATTTTGAGGTTGGAGTTCAAAATGGACTGAACATTGGTTAAGGAAACCTCTACAAGTTTTGGGGTCCCCGTCATATTTTGACGGAGTAGGCAGGTGAAGCGTAGGAGCTGTAGACACCTGGGATGGCACTGGGGAAACGGAGGAAAGCACAGGAGCTTCAATATTAGCTGTAACAGTCTGTCCAGATGTTCCTTGGGAGGTTAATGATTGGTAACATTGAAGTAACAGCTGTTGGCGAGCATCCTGTTGCTCCACACGGCTGACCAGATGCTGCAGCATCTCTTTAGCAGTAGGTTCCGTATCTGGGTCTGTCATGGCCTGATCTTACTGTCACGGGCACTAGGAGTCTTTACCCAGGGATCACCAGGTGATAGGCTTACCAGAGCAGTATAGGTGGTAATATGGTACTCTGGTAGCAGGGTGATCACGGAACAGGAAATAGCAGATGATGAGATGCTCAGGAAAGTCTATGACTAGCAGCACTGGCAATATGGAGGTAGTAATACACGAGGAACTGTATGGACAAAGGACACGTGAAGGTAGTCAGTGGTCTGCGGTAGCAAGTTGTACCACTGCTATAGTGAGGAGGAATGTCCAACAGAAACGAGGAGGTGATGAGAGTCAGCGGTCTGCGGATAGCAAGTTGTACCGCTGTCTGAGTGAAGGAATGGAATCCAAGTGGAGGTATCCGGGGAGTCAGTGGTCTGCGTTAGCAAGTTGTACCACTGCTATGTGAGAGGATAC
The DNA here is from genome assembly GCF_038048845.1 of Mixophyes fleayi. Taxonomy (NCBI): domain Eukaryota; kingdom Metazoa; phylum Chordata; class Amphibia; order Anura; family Limnodynastidae; genus Mixophyes; species Mixophyes fleayi. The sequence goes on from NC_134402.1 coordinate 277,308,916, forward strand.
TGGAGCAGGTGAAACTGGAAACAGGGGTCAGTGGTCTGCCACTAGCAAGTTGTACCACTGAATATATATGTGAGGAGGTGCACGGGGAGAGACTGCAACACAATATATACACGGGCACCTTGACTTTGATCCACAGTAATATGCACAATATAAATGTATAAATGACTGAACAACACTGCCAATATAGAAAGTCTCTTGAAGTAATCCAGCATGAGATAACACAGTCAATGATGGCAATAGACTCAGCGGATAGTACACTCCAGAGGAGAACCAACACAGTCCAGCAAGGTATGCAATACACAGCACAGTCAATGGGAAGTATGCATACCGTGGTTCAGGAGAAGGCAGTCAGACAGAAGTGCAGAGATACCTGAACGGCAGGAGGCCGGCAGGATGCAAAGTCCCTGGATGGGTGAAGCGGTGGTCTAGCAGGTGCAGCGCACAGGTAGGTAGACCAGCAGGGAATCCAGGAAGGCGTGGAGAGCGGATCAGCAGTAGATGGATGCGTAGCGCTGAGAAGTAACAGCAGCGGGTCTCTGCGGGAACACGGAGGTAGCCAATAGCAACCAGCAGGTGCAGTAACGATAGGACACCAGAGCAGAGTTGAACTGGAACAGTTGATCACGGAGAGTAGCGGGTAGCAATAGTGGCAGCAGACTCAAGGAAACACGGGAGAGTTGACAAGGGCTGAAGACTGAAGCGCACAGAGGCGGCGGATAGGAATCAGCTAAACAGTCACGATGAAACACAGACGGGTTGCAGGTTGAAGACTGTAGTGCACGGAGGCAGCGGATAGGAATCAGCTAGCAGTCACGATGATGAAACACAGACGAGTTGCAGGTTGAAGACTGTAGTGCACGGAGGCAGCGGATAGAAATCAGCCAAACAGTCACGATGATGAAACACAGACGAGTTGCAGGTTGAAGCCTGTAGTGCACGGAGGCAGCGGATAGGAATCAGCTGGCAGTCACAATCATGAACAGGTGAGTGGATGTGAATGAAAGACTGTAGTGCACGGAGGCAGCGGATAGGCATCAGCTAACAGTCCCAATGATACAAGGTAGAGTTGAAGTGGTTAGAAGACTGTAGTGCACGGAGGCAGCGGATAGGCATCAGCTAACAGTCCCAATGATACAAGGTAGAGTTGAAGTGGTTAGAAGACTGTAGTGCACGGAGGCAGCGGATAGGCATCAGCTAACAGTCCCAATGATACAAGGTAGAGTTGAAGTGGTTAGAAGACTGTAGTGCACGGAGGCAGCGGATAGGAATCAGCTCACAGTCACGATGATACAGTAGATGGTAGAAGTGGTATGGGAACCACAGTAGTAGAAGTGGTTTGGAAACCACAGAGGTAGAAGTGGTTTGGAAACCACAGGAATCAGCTGGGCTGAATAAACGAGGAAACACAGGAACACCTTCAGAGACTCATGGGGAATGAGACTCCAAGATCAGGCCATGTGGTGATGACCACAGGTGCTTAATATAGGGAGGTTGCCTGATCTGCCAATTAAGTTAAAGGAACATACACTGGAGGTATAGAAAGGGCTGCGCATGCGCAGTCCCTCAGGATGGAGGACGGCCACGGTTCCTAAATGTCCGGGAAGAAGCACTCACAGTCCGGTGAGTGACAATGCCATATAGAGCATGTAAGAATGTTTATTATTGATTCACATTAAAAAGATCACTATTTCCATGTGCTTCAAGTTTAAACAACACAGCACATGGGAGACGTAAGAGACAACATCATAAAGAGAGGCATAGAGAAACTACCGGTAGAATTGTCGGACAGATAGTTGTGAGTATGTACATACTGCAGAAATGGCACAACATCATTCTATCATTTCTAGAGATTTTTAGTACGGTTATAAAATCAAATCAAAAATATGCGATGCGCTTTGGTATGATAAAACATGATCATTGGAGCGTACACACTAATGTGATATCGAACTTAACAGTCATTTATAGTGTGATTGGCATGGTAATTGGGTGAAAAAAACTGTAATGTGTACCCAGCTTTACTTTTACCAAACTTTGAATTTCATGTCTATGGATTTCATCACCGAGCTCCCCAGCTCCTGATACAACACCACAATCCTTGCGAAGATGCTCCAAACATGTCCATTTTACTGCCCTGGAAAACCTGCCATTGGTACTCAAGCATTTCCAGATCATTACCAAAATAGTCTACTGGCTACACAGACTTCCCTTGCAGATTGTCTCTGGTTCAGGGGTCCAATTCATGTACTGGAGCTCCTTGTGCAAGGTGCTAGGAATTTCATTCCACTTCTTGTCTGGTTACCATTCCAACTGGATAGACAGAGAGCGGTAATAGATCCCTTGAGTAGTTTCTAAGGTACTCTGTCTCGAATGCCCAAGACAACTGTACTCAGTTATATGAAAGGCAGAGTTCTCATGCAACAAGCTGGTGCAGGACTACCCTTTCAATTTTTACCACGGTTTCCACCTGGTGGTCATACCATCTTTCCACGCTTCTTCAAGTGTTCCTTCTGTGGACAAGCATCTGCAGGATATACAGGTACTTTGGATGAAGTTGCAGGAGTGGCTGAAAGTAATGGTGTCACAAACTGAAAAATCTTAGCATGAATTCTGGTCAGAAGCATTCATGTTAGGTTTGCTATCAAAGCTAGCTATTATAAATATCAACAGGCACCTGTCACACACATTTATGGAAATTAGACCCTAGATATAAGGAGCCACTCCAGAGCGGGAGAAGAGATTCATTCTGAGATTTGATTTATGGAAGATGCAGTGTAGCTGGTTTTGAGTTTTCGTTCTCTACCAATGAACTACAGCTGCTGCTATGAGAAGAACTCCATGGGTCTTTAAGTCAGGACATCCAGGTGACTGTAGCTCCTTAAGCTAGTGGGGTAAGGGACAGATGATGTGGTAAACCTGCCTGCCATTTATTTACTGTGTGTACTTCATATTCTAGTGTTGTTTTTATTACAATAAATGTACTGTTGTACTTTTCTAACTGCATTTGCCTGAGTGACTAATAAGAACCTTTGAAGGTACGGGGTATGTTTCCCTGGCTTAGGAAGGCACCCGTGGGTGGCTAGCCAGAGTGAAGTGTGTAGAATTGGGCCAGAGATCCCGGTATCTTCACATCTACAACTTTCCTTCCAGATCCACCTTTTTTTCATGTCTCCTGTCTGAAATCAGTAGTAATTTCCTGTATTTATGATTAACTCTCACACTAAGATTGAGCAGCTGTATTCCTTCAAATATCTTTTAGATTGGTGTCTGATCGGGATTTATATCCCTAAAGAGAGACATTGAATTGCAGTAGATTGGTATGTTATATAGTTTATATATGTAGAGGTCTAGGGCCTGATTCATTAAGGATCTTAAATGAAGAGGATCCTTATTTCAGTCTCCTGGACAAAACCATGTTACAATGGAAGGGGTGCAAATGTGTGTTCTGTTTTGCACAAGGGTTAAATACTAACTGTTTTTTTATGTAACACACAAAAACTTGATAGCTTATTTGTACACTGAAATTTAAAGTTGATATGTGTGTGTTATATGAAAAAACAGTTAGTGTTTAACTTATGTGCAAAACAGAACATACATTTGTACCCCTTCCATTGTAACAGGGTTTTGTCCAGGAGACTGAAATAAGGATCCTCTTCATTTAAGATCCTTAATGAATCAGGCCCCTAGTTATCATTGGGATATATCTTATGAATTGCTCATTATGAATATGTGGTTACATTTTGATAAGATTTAATAATAAAATGTATTGTAACACTTGACTCATTTGATCAACATTTAATTATCAATTATGTTTTATTAGCATTGTTGTTGCTATTTGGGCAACAGATATACAGCACTGTTTTTGTCTATTTTTGGTCACTCCAAAAAATACTCCTCCTAAATGAGGTGAGCACTTTAAGGATCCCTCGTAATTTGGCTATACATAACAGGTGGCAGTGCACCGTCAACACTGACAACTGCAACACTCCTCTATAATGCTGCAGATTCAGCACTGCTAATGTTCAAAACAATCAGGACTAATAGACTTCACATTGGAACAACACACAACAAAAACATACTGAATGATGCAACACTACTATATAACTTACTACACTCAGCACTTATGCAAAAGCTCAAGTTAATCAGGACTAAGAGACCTCACCTGTGTGCAGATTTTATAAAGCCCTCACTCCTACCAAGCTTTGCACAAGCAGAGTTCAGATTTACATTTTTTGGATGATGCCTCAAAGAGACTTGTCTGTTAATCATAATCAGTTTTGTCCCTCACTGTTCTACCTCCTTCAATCCATCTTTGACTTCATCCCTCATGACACTGCCTTCTCCAACCCATCACCTTCAGCTTTGTCCTTCCCGACCGGTCCTGTTAGGACTAAGTTGTTTGGCCGTAAGTGGTGTGTTTCTTATAGCTGTACCAGTAAACCGGTTCTCTCTTGGAAGTAACTGGCATCATGATTGCGGCCTCTTATGCAAGTGGGAAAATATTGGTTGAGTTCAGTATGTGTATGTTTACATAAGTGCAGCTTTGCTCCCTGGAAATTCAACATAATTAGTCATGGACTACTCTTTTGTGGGTACTGGATGCAGGGCCGGACTGGGACTAAAAAGCAGCCCTGGCATTTAAAGCACACAGGCCCACCTCTGTTGATAAGCTGGAAAAAAAAATGTGTGCCGCAGTGCAGTGGCGGTGCCGCCAAAGGCGTAGCTACATTATGTTGGGGGCGTGGTCAAAATGGTGCATTGATACATACATTATAATAAAACATTACATTTATCAGACCCTCTCCATCCACATTACGCCACCCCCCCAGATACATTATGACACCCCCAGCCCACTGTACTTATCTATGCTTCTGATGCTGCTGACATTCCTGTAGAGTGAGCAGGGAAGCTCTTAGTCTCATGAGATTAATAAATCTCGTGAGACTTAGAGCTCCACGGCTTGCTCTGCAGGCTGTGCCCTGTGCGGGACGGAGCACAGATCCTCCTGCTGACCAACTTGATTAAGGCTCGGGCGGCCCGGGCACTTAAGTCAGGGGGGCTCCTATGATGCAATTTGGCTATTAGACAAATTTTTGACAAATACAAAGGCAATACAGTGTGCACTACTGTTAGGTGCACGCAGTTCTGCCTTAACAAGCAGTACAGTGTGAAGCAGGACATATCTCCCAACTGTCCTTGTAGTCAGACCAAATCCTGACTAAGTGGGACAGTCACCCATCAAATTCAGAACAGTTGGCGGACTGTCCTGGTCTCTCCTACCTGTCTTGTCATGGTCACCACTTGTGGCTGCTGGTGTCTTTAGATCAGTTGCTGCTTGTCTGGATCCTGGAATGTTGGATGCCCTATTTGGAGAAAAAAATGAGCAGATGAAATTTAGCCCTGGTGTTAAATCAATATAGCATCCATGTTTTAAAATTAGGCCTCACTGCAGCCACAACATTAAAGTACTAGTATTCACATTTGATAAATACATCTATTTCCCTCCAACTAGCCCTGACATTAAATAGTATTCCCATTTAATAAATAAAACTATTTCCCTCTCTCCAAAGCACCCCAGCATTAAATTAAAAATCCAATCACTCCATCTGAAATTGATAGGCCCCACTATTAAATTGCCCCCATCTTCACCCCACAAATAGAATAGCACCCAATAATTAGCCCCCACCTGCAATTCCCTATTAGATTAACAGCCTACCTCCCACATTATATTAAGAGCTACCCATACACACATTATGGTCATACACCGGCCCACACACACATACTATAGTTATACTGTTACACACATACACACTATAATCATAACCTGTCACACACACACATACTATAGTTATACTGTTACACACATACACACTATAATCATAAAGGTCATTCTTTGGATATTTTTTCTGGGGGTTATTTTTTTGGTAATTTGTATTCATTGTCATTCAGAGCTTGATTTATATATTTTTTAACTTTGTCGATCCCATTTTTATTGGCGCCTGTCAGTAAATTCTGTGTTATTTTTTGTTACACTATAATCATACCCTGTCACACAAATAAATAGATACCCTGTCACACAAATAAATAGATACCCTGTCACACAAATGAATAGATACCCTGTCACACAAATGAATAGATACCCTGTCACACAAATGAATAGATACCCTGTCACACAAATGAATAGATACCCTGTCACACAAATGAATAGATACCCTGTCACACAAATAAATAGATACCCTGTCACACAAATAAATAGATACCCTGTCACACAAATAAATAGATACCCTGTCACACAAATAAATAGATACCCTGTCACACAAATAAATAGATACCCTGTCACACAAATAAATAGATACCCTGTCACACAAATAAATAGATACCCTGTCCCACAAATAAATAGATACCCTGTCCCACAAATAAATAGATACCCTGTCACACAAATAAATAGATACCCTGTCACACATATAGATACCCTGTCCCACAAATAAATAGATACCCTGTCACACATATAGATCCCCAGTCACACATATAGATCCCCAGTCACACATATAGCTCCCCTGTCACACATATAGCTCCCCTGTCACACATATAGCTCCCCTGTCACACATATAGCTCCCCTGTCACACATATAGATCCCCTGTCACACATATAGCTCCCCTGTCACACATATAGCTCCCCTGTCACACATATAGCTCCCCTGTCCACATATAGCTCCCCTGTCACACATATAGCTTCCCTGTCACACATATAGCTCCCCTGTCCACATATAGATCCCCTGTCACACAAACTACCCCCTCCCTCTTACCTTGTGCGCTCCGCAGCGCACTGTACAGTCTCTCCTAACACATGGGACGGCACCTATCAAATGGTGCTCGTCCCATGTGACATCTCCAGAGCCATTCATAGAAGAGAGGGGAGGAGCGACCACACCAGGAAGTAAGTGTAGTGCCGACCCCACTGCTCAGCACACAGACTGTCATGCTGAATTCTGGCATGACAGTCTGTGTGCTGAGCGATGGGGCCGGCCAGCTAGCAACCGGCCCATCTGGCCATCGGCCCTTCTGGCATTTGCCAGAAGTGCCAGATGGCCAGTCCGGCCCTGACTGGATGGCTGGTGTATAAATACACAATGATGGTGATGACCATCAGCAATACTATCATGCCACTTCTGATTGGCTGTTTGCATACCGACCTCTCCATCTGGTAATACTTAATTACCTTTGTGACTGTATTATATCAAACTGTGGCCATCTTTTCGCATTACTTATTTGTTATTTCCATTTGGACAACAGCAGAAAAGTAGATTCTTATTTCTTTTTGTGTGAACAATAAATGTGTTGGTAGTTTTAATTTAATTTGATTTAGAAAATTTGGATTTCCCATTTATTAATAATACTGTCAAGACACTATTCTCTCATATGAATATGACTTTATTACATTGGTTATTTTGAGTTAAAAAAGGGAAATACGATTTTCACATTTACTAACATTATCAAGCTACATTTCTATGTCATTGCTAGGCATAAATACACAAATGTAAAGAATTACTTTTCCTGTTCACATACTTGCTGGCTAAGTAGAGGTCAATATAGGCAAAATGAAAATAGAACAGGACAGGGGAGTAACAATATGATGATCACCAAGATCCACATCATCATTTGGGAGCTAGGCCATTTGTGTTAGTATATTAGGAGTATGTATGAATAATGATATCAAAATAAAATATATTATGCCTTCATGGTGCAGCAGTTTCCATTTTCACCAATCCACATACGCAGATGACACCTTTAATAAAATATGCCTAGATGGTATTCCCCTGAACGGAGTTGCAGAATATATTTAGGGAAGTATATGTAGCACTTATTATGTGAAAAGGATAGAACAATGGTGAGGTGCATTTTTCCTATGCTGCTAACTTTTCTATGTATAACCCAACTAAAATAAAAATATATGTACTCCAATCTGCTATCAAAAGAAAGATTCAAGTGTCGTCATCCTCATCTTAACTTATTTATGTGGCACATCAGAATCTATAGCACCGCATAATAAAAAAAAATAAACTAAAAGTAATACAGATAAGTAAAGGACAAGGGAAACAAATACAATCAGTAAACATCAATGCAATAGTCTATAGAGAAAGCAACTGCATAAGAAAACACAACTAGAACAAAGGAAATATTACAAAGAGGATGAGAAAATAAGACTTAGAGAGGGCCCAACTTGGGAGAGTTAACATTAAGATTTTTAGGGTAGTAAACAGAGACAATATAGGTGGAGTGAAAGAGGCAGGTGAAACGTGAGGAGTGAATTGTCTGAGGATGAGGCCAGTAGGGAAGTGTGAAAAGGTGAGTTTTGAGGGAGCGTTTGAAAGATTTGTGGTTGAGGAAGATTTGAGGTTGGATGGGACAAGGAGTTCCAGATGTGGGGAGCAGCGTCAGCAAAGTGCTGAAGGCAGGAGTGTGAGGTGGTGATAAGTGATAAGGAAAGACAAAGGTCATTGACAGAACATATTGGGTCAGTAGGGGAGTATTTCTTGACACAGTCGGAGGTGTAGGAGGAGGAGACATTAAATTATAAGAGAAGGTGGGCTACTTGCATTTTATTCTGGAGGGACTGGGGAGCCAATGGGAGACGCATAGTGGAAGACAAATGTTCGGAAAGGAAGATTAGTTGCATTCAACACAGATTTCAGGTGGAGCGGACATATGTCAAGCAAACCAGAAAGGAGAAGACTGCAATGATCAAATTATGTTTCCTAAAAATACACTAATTAACTTATGTAGACTAAGTAATAATATACTTTTTCCTGTGTAACTGAAAAATGGTATTGGTATGAAAATTTGTTTGATCCTGAAGGGGTAAAAAACCTCAGGGTCTGAAAGGGTTATTGTGTTATTTTATCACAAAGCATACTCAGTTAAAGATTTGTTTCTTGTCGGATTGGGATTTGTAGACTTGAATTCAGCTAATCTCATTGCTAAATAATGATGATTTATTAGATTTACATAAAGCTGATAATGCTCCAAATTTTGTGTTCAAATTAGAAGACATCATATAGCCTTTCATTACATAGATTAATTGAGATTTGAGATGAGAAATTATAGCCTCAAACAACATTCTTACCAGTGAGCCCTTTAATAATGTTGGTAGAATTTATATTAAAAATTGCATCCAAGTCCCTTTGGTGCTAGTTAAGTTCCAGTTCAGTAGGTTATATTTGACATGCTATATTTCAAACTATTCATAGATGGAGAGCACAGGGATACATCAAGACTGCATTGTGTACATATTTCTGTATTATCCTAAATATTACATTAATCTAAATCATATTTTTGGGTTATTGTTTTACTATAAAAATGATATTGTTTTATTTACAAAATGTTAATGTATATAATTAAATAAATAAAAAGAAGTTCTAATACAAACAGTATTACATATGTTATTAAAATAAGCATTATTATTGACCACAACCAAAACTCACAGAAAAAGGAAAAAATAAGATGCTGCAGAAAAAAAATCAAATAAATAAACGCATAAAAATGGACCGTGCATTTGGAGAATGCACTTAATTTAACTTGACATGAAATATGAGGCCAGCTACAGTTATGGAACATCATTTATTATATATAAAATTCCTTAGTGGTCTTAATGCAAAATAATTGCAAACAACAATATCCACTAAAGGAAGTTGGGTTTTGTGAAATGTATGCACTTTGTAACTGAAGACTTTTAAATATGAAAATATATAATAATGTCTAAATTACATGTTGTTTACAAAGTATTTAGACATTTTTTTACTATGTATTTTGCAAACAATATCACTCAAATAGAGGGTTGTAATATGTTTAGTTGTAATACTGGAGATTGATTGCTGGGCGCTAAATTGATTTTGTCCATTACTAGTAAACATTGCTACTTATGGGTACCATCTACAACCTATAGCAACTGTTATATCACAGTCAGATACATCAGTGATCAGAAAATGTTTACTATTTATTTTCTTGCTGACAAATAAATATGTAAATGGTTTATTAAATTGCAGAGTCCCAACAGATTAACTACAGTAATAATGGCAAAAAGAATAAAGGAAATTAGTTTCAGTGTATAGTCAGGAGCCCATCCAGCAGGGCAAAACAGCAGCCTCCATAGGCTTAAAATATAGCTTTGTTGCACAGCTAATCCTTTAACAAATTAGCCATTTAACATAAAACTAATGGTTATCCAATTATCTCCAATTTGTCAGCAGTCACAATTCAAAATAAGTGTTGCGGTAATGAAGTGTTGAGCTAGTTCAGTATCTCCTTACTGAAACATGCAGAGGGAATACAGACTTTCATCCTTTTCTCTGACATGTCCATGAAGACTCTCACTGAGCTGCCAGTAAAACAGTTGTATTACTTGTCAGAGTTCCATGTAATAGGAATCAAATTAGAGGTAGAATATGCTTGCTGAATTGACAAATGTGATCCTATTCAAATATGCCTGCATTTTCTATCACAAATGTTTTCTATAATTAGTATATTTTTAGAGCAGGTTTGAGATATGTGCTTTTTGTTTTCTGGCTTCTAAGAACATGAAGTATAACAGAGTACAACCACATTTTCTGCCATCCATATGTGTACATAATATAAAATATTTTACTGTTCGCATCATCTTAATAAATATATTAAAAACTGGATAAAACAGGACAAGGATACATTTCTAATGGGAATCGCAACCAGCTGTCTTCACAAATAATTACCTATAAAATGAGAGTTTGCCTGATTTCTCCAAATTGTAGCTAGGTTGTTGACCCTGTGTGGCAATCCTAAATATCACCCCTTTACCAGGGTAATAGAGCAGTAGCTAATGTTTCCATTGTTTTATTTATTTACTTTGTTTGCCCTAATCAGGATATAATATGCGGTAATTCACTGTGTTCTTCGAAGAGCAGTTACAAAGAATCATTCCCCTTAATCCCAAAATTCTGCAAACATTTCATCATAGATAAAATGCTGAAATACAACTTTATACATGCTTTGCAAATGGCTAAATAAAGGAACACAACCACCACTTTGTTCAAAATGGCCTCTATACTCATATGTTCCCTTTCTATACATTGTTATAATAAATGGATCTCAAACACTAAAATACAGTAGGTTAGCTATATGTTGCTAAATAACTGATTGCATGCAAATATTATTGGGCATAGTATATGTCCACTAATATATCTTTCTCTATGTGCACTATTGAAAATTTGCACTACTTCAAGGTTCATTATTCCTTATAATAAAATATTGTCACATTTCAATGCAGAAAATCACAGCTACGGAGCCCGGAATATGGTGAAATACATGATATTTATTGCAGAAATGTTTCCAGAAAATGCAGTAAGGTACAAGCTGGATTTTGTAGATATAGCGCAGGGGTTGCACTGAGATGCAGAAGGCAGATAACAGGAACACCGCTGATGCAGGTGAAGAGGTAGTTTGAAGAAATCCCTCAGAGCAGGTGCACCAGGAGCACAACAAGGATCAGCACAGCAACATATAGCAACAACAATGACCTGCATGGTACATGGGAAGAAACAGACATAAATAATGAAAGACACAGGTGTACCATCAAGGAGGAGCAGAGATTAACTCCTACTAGTGAAAATTTCCATAGTGGAAGAGCAGCACCTCTGGTGGCATGGAGGTACTGCATCAAGGAACACAACTATGGCAAGACTAACAGTTCTAAACAAACAGGAGCTGCAGAAAGCAAGTAGCATCCTATAGGGAGATGCTGCAAAGCAGACGGAGGCAGATTGTGACAGTACCACCCCCCTTTAAGGGCGGATTTCAGATGCCCAAATTACCTTGGACCAGTCAAAAAAATCATAGCCCAAAATTGTGCATATAGCTGAAAAGTCCTCGTCCAAGGAAAAAAGGCACAGAAACTACGTCAGAAGAGAGCTGAGACCCAAAAGACCCTTTCTTCTTTCTTGCTTTATTTTTATGAGTCTTTTTAGGGACACAGGGTTGTTCAAATTGAATAGAACATGAAGGCAACTCCAATGCTTGGGCAACTAGAGACAAAGAAGATGGCACAGAAGACATGCAGGGAGTACGACCGACAAGTGCTGGAGTAAATTCCTTGATCACTGCCTCAAAAAAAAGCTGCAAATCAGAAAGAATGGGATCTCTGGTCTCAATAAAGGGGCTTGCCCATTCCAGAGCTGTTAATGTAAAGTTGGCTAAAAACTAATACATTTGCTTTCGTCGGGTATCTAGGATGTCAGGTACTGATGGAAAATAAGATATACAAAATTTTATAAGAGCATTAAATTACTGAATATCCCCATTGAAGGTAGGTGGTTGGACGTTTGGAATAGAAGATGAATTCGGTATAGTGAGGGTTAAACACACGTCTCTGGGGACTTGGGCAGAACACCCTTGGCAGAGGACGGTCCGGCTGGGCGGACGGCTTGGGAGAAGACCCGGACTTGGCACACGACTTGAACGGAGGCCTGAATTGGACACACGACTTGTAAGGATGCCCATACTGGGCACATGACTTGCAAGGAGGCCCGTCCTGGGCACGCAAATTGGAAGGAGGCTCGGACTGGACACGCGACTTGGAAGGAGGCCCGGACTGGCCAGCACTGTGAGAAGCCTCAGAGCAGACAGCACTGTGAGAAGCCTCAGAGCAGACAGCACTGTGAGAAACCTCAGAGCAGACAGCACTAAGTAGTAATTCGGACTGAATAGCATAGATTGGCAACTCGGGCTGAACCGCATGGAGTGGCAACTCGGGCTGAACCACATGGAGTGGCCACTCGGACTGTACCGCATGGAGCAGCCACTCGGGCTGAACCGCATGGAACGGCAACTCGGACTGAACCGCATTAAGTGGCAATGTCTCTGGAGCAGACTGTAGAGGAAGTGCCCTCTAAGAATCAGGCTGGAAGGTCAGCGCCCTCTCGAAAGCAGGCTGTTGCTCAGGAACAGTTAGTGGCTGGCGACTCCGAACTGGAGGTAGCGGCTGGCGATTTGGTGCTGGAGGCAGCGACTGGCGACTCGAACTGGAGGCAGCAGGTGGAGACTCGGTACTGGAAACAGCGGATGAAGACTTGGAACTGGAGACAACAGTTGAAGACTCAGAACTGGAGACAGCGGCTGAAGACTTGGAACTGGAGACAGCAGCTGAAGACTCGGGTGCAGAGGCAGAGGCTGGAGGCTCAAGACTGGAGTCAGTGGCTAGATTCTGAACTGGAGACAATGGCAGGAGACTCTGGACCGGAGACAATGGCAGCAGACTTTGGACTGGAAGCAAGGGCTAGCACCTCGGAACTGGAGGGAGAGGCTGGTTCCTCGGAACAGGAGGCAGAGGCTGGCGACTGGGAAATGCCTTACACCTAGGAACTGGAGGCAGAGACTGGCATCTCGGGACTGGATAGCAACTCGAAACTGGAGATAGAGACTGGCAACTCAGAACTGAATGGCTCCTCAGGGCTGGCGGCTGGAGCTGGCGCCTCAGGGCTGGCGGCTGGAGCTGGCACCTCAGAGCAGGCGGCAGGAACTGGCACCTCAGGGCAGGTGACAGGAACTGGCACCTCAGGGCAGACGGCAGGAACTGGCACCTCAGGGCAGGTAACTTGGGTTGACAGATTAGGCCTCAACTGAGGGAACAGAACAGGCTGTAATGTGGCAACGGGTGGTGAAGTGCAAACAAATCCAGAATGCAGAGGGGAAAAAACAGAAGGCAGTTCTGTAGACTGTCGTGGTCTGTGGAGAGGACAGAAGAAGTGAATATTACTGGCACAGTAAAGAAGTAATTTGTTAGTTTTCTTCAGTCAGGTGGGGGTGTGGGCCACCTGTGAACCTCGAGTTTGTTACTCCGTAGTTCTTGGTGAACTGCAAATTAGTAATAGGACTATAAAGAGGTGCGGTTTGCACAGACTCAGCTGCAGAAAAAGTTGATTGAGACAAATCAGCAGTATTTGAATTGTGTGAAACAAAATCTGACACTCTCCTTAATGGATCCATAAATAAGGCAGAAAACTGTGCCAGCTGATATCATAATAAAATTATATCTGCTTGTAGAGTCTGTAGCTGAGTTAGTTCAGCTATCTGCAAGGCAAACATTTTGCAGGAGAAAGTGAATAAACGTAATTGCAGAAAAAGTCCCAGGAATAAAATTTTGAGGTAGAATCTTTCACACGGCTCCAAAACTGTTTTTCGGGCTAGTCATACTGTCACATTTCCATGCAGAAAATCACAGCTGAGGAGCCCAGAATATGGTGAAATACACAATATTTATTGCAGATATATTTCCATAAAATGCAGTAAGGTACAAACCGGATGGTGTACATATAGCACAGGGGTTGCACGGAGATGCAGATGGCAGATAACACGAACACGGCTGATGCAGGTAAACAGGTAGTTTGAAGAAATCCCTGAGAGCAGGTGCACCAGAAGCACAACAAGGATCAGCACAGCAACATATAACAATATCAATGACCAGCATGGTACATGGGAAGGAACAGACATAAATAATGAGAGACACAAGTGTACCATCAACGAAGAGCAGAGATTTACTCCTACTAGTGAGTGAAAATGTCCATAGTGGAAGAGCAGCACCTCTGGCGGCATGGAGGTACTGCATCCAGGAACACAACCACGGCAAAGCTAACACAGTTCTAAACAAACAGGCGGTGCAGAAGACAAGCAGCATACTATAGGGAGATGCTGCAAGGCAGACGGAGGCAGATCGTGACAAAGAAAATTATTGATCATGAAGTTATGAGCAGCACATGAAAGAAATCACTTTGTGAATGTGGAAAGCAGAGGGCAGTTGGAGTAAGCTGTACACTTTCTCAGCTCTTTGCCCAAGCTCCCATTTTCCCTTATTCTCACAAAGCATTTGATATTTCTGAATACTGTTAGCAAACATCACAGCAGCACTGAGGATTGACTTTATACCGAAACACAAGGCTGTTTTTGTGATTCCTGTTGCCATCTCTGTTTGACTGCTGGACTCTCTGCACCCAACTGTCAGCATCCTGGACCTCGTTGTGTAAGATCTATAGAAACTGCCTTCTCCATCAACCCTAGCCAGGGGGTAGTAAAGTATCCTTCACATCTTCCATAGCCCTGCACTATTAGGATCAATTGTTTATCTCCACTCTCATTACCTAGCTTGGCAAATACACATTCATTCACATCTCTCCATCATGCACCTACTCAATTTACAGTTTCTTCTATTCACTATCACCAAACTTCTATTCAAACTCCTGTTCTTTCTCCATCATCTTATTTCTTCTTCACCTATTATGATTTCCCCTTTACTACTTTCCTTTTCACAAGTCTGCACACATGAACTGTTTTGTCTCCGGCACCCACCCCACTCACATAAACAGAAATAAACCTCACACCTGCAAATTCTCCTCACATGTCCTTGTCCTCACATTGCTGCTTCTCATGGCTGCTGGTGCCATCTCACCTAACCCTGGACCTCATACAATTCCCATTCTCTGCTCACACTCCTCTTTCCATCCCAATTCTTTCCATCCAACTCATACTTGCAATCCCACCAACCTTATCCACATATCTCCACTGTGCACTATGGAATGCCAGATCTGTTTGTAACAAACTTACATCCATCCATAATCTATTCATTTCTAATCCATCAACCTCCTTGCCATTACAGAAACTTGTCTCATCTGCTCTGACACTACATCCCCTGCAGCACTTTTCTGTGGGGGGCACTCCCTCAGTCATACCCCCGAACAAAGTGGTGGAATAGACATTCTACTTTCTCCAAGAGGCACCTTCCAAGTCGTACCCTTTGAACATTCACTCTCATTCACATCCTTTGAAGTCCACACTATCCATCTATTTTATCCTTTCCACCTTTGTGTTATTACCCCCCAGGTCTGGTTTCCCAATTTCTTGACAACTTTGCAGCCTGGCTCATATTTTTCCTATTATTTCACCTGCCTATTCTCATACTAGGTGATTTCCACATTCCCTTTGATAATCCCATTATCTCTTCTACCACTAAACTTTTTTCATGTACTTCCTCCTTTGGTCTGTCCGGGTGGACCTCACCTCTCACTCACTGTGATGGACACTCCCTTGGCCAATACTTCTCCCGTTACTGCTCTATCTCTAATTTCACCAACATAGAATTCCCACTCTCTGACCACAACCTGCTTTCCTTCAGCCTCACCTTACCTCATGCCTTCCCCCCTGCACCCAAATCCACATGTACATAATTACACCTAAGTACTCTTAATACAATCCACTTCTCATCTTCACTAAAAGATCTTTTTTCTCCTATCTCTGCATTGTCCCGCCCTAACCAGGCTGCCTCTTTCTACAACAAAACACTCACTTCAGTCCTAGACAATGCATTACTCGCTACCACATATAGGGGGAAATTCATAGCGCCAACTATTACCATTAGTACGGTAATATTAACGTGTATTTCTGCTCACAGCTCTGAGAGCTGTGAGCAGAAATCCGTGTTAAAATTACCGTACTAATGGTAATAGTGCGCACTATTACCGTAGTAATGGTAATAATACGCAGGCTGTGTTATTCTCAAGAGTTACGCTGTCAATTGAATTCCCCCCATAGTCTACAACGATCCAAACCCCAAACATGGCACACAAAACAGACCCGCTATCTGCAAAAGGGCTCCCATGCTGCAAAAAAAAGGCTCTGTTTTTGGCCCTTTACTTTTTTCATTGTACACATTCTGTCGATTGCACTTTAAAAACATTGCTAGAATACGCCCTTTTCTTATTCAACATGCTATCAAAACTCTTATCCATTCTCTCATCATCTCCCGTCTTGACTACTGCAACCTCCTACTATCTGGCATTCCCGACACCCATATATATATATACACACTTCAATCCATCCTAAATGCTGCTGCAAGACTGATCTCCCTCTCCTACCACTCCACATCTGCTGCACCACTTTGCAAATCGCTACACTGGCTCCTTGTGTCCTCTAGAATCCAATTCAAATTACACACCCTTACCTACAAAGCCTTCAACAACAACACCCCTTCATGTATCTCACATCTCATATCAAAATACTCTCCCTCCTGTACTCCTAGATCTACCTTTGACCTTTCACTTTTTCTAGTCACTGGTAACCACCTCTCACTCACGCCTACAAGACTTCTCCTGTGCTGCTCCCCACTTATGGAATTCCCAACCACGTCCAATATGCCTTTCCCACAGCTTTCAAATCTTTAGTTGTTTTCTAAAAAAAAAAATCTATTTTTTAAAGCTTACCTTATCCCTGAGGATACTATTCACACTAATACACTCTCACAGCTGTCCCAATATCTTCTCTAAGTCACACTTGCTCCTCTTGTTTCAGCTCTGCCCTCTTACACTTAGATTGTAAGCTCTTTAATGAACAGGGTCCTCCACACTGTGGCGCCTTGCATATTGTCACGGCCCCCTCCTGCTGAACCCCGCCGGCTCCCTGATCTCACTTACCTGTCTTCTGTGCCTCTCTTGGACAGATTTCACTGTCTTCTCTCCAACACCATCTTGCCTGCAGACCAATCAGCTGCCCTCACTGACTATTTAAAGCTCCTCCTGCACTTCTAGGGTGCCAGATCTTCAAGTCTTGTTCCCTGATCAGACCTGCATTCTGTTCTATTACCTGCAGATCATCGGTGTCCGCACCGCTGTTGCAGAGCATCCCTAGCTGCTAATCCTCAGCACTCTTGATGCCTACCTGTTTAATTAGCTGTTCCTGTTTCCCGTACCCTGGTTCTCACCTCGGTCTCGCTCGTTACCTTATATGAGGGCCTTGACCTGTTGTTAGGGAGCCTCTAAGTCCAAACTCCCTTGCAGGTGTCCCTGGCGAATAACTCCCTTTCTGCTAGACTCCGCTCCTCTAGGTGGGTAGTGCCTACATGAGCAGTCCGCACGGACTACGGTATCTATGGTACTATAGATATCTATGGTAATAATAATAATCACTTATTTGAATAGACTGCTCAGGAGGTAGGAGGAGATCTAATGGTATCAAGCTGGTTACACAGCGATGAAGTGCTAGTAGGTATCCAACCTGCATGCAGGGAAAAATAATCCTATATTGGTACAATTTCTCAAAGGTTGCATTAAAGCTGAAACTGTGTTTAGTTTTGCAACTTTTCAACAGCTTGTAAAAGAATATTACTATTTTTCAAGGTGTGAATAATGTTGTACAACAATACATGGTCTGTTGCAAATTTATAATGTCCCGATTATGATCCATTAGATTCTCAGCAGATTTACATTTTGTGCCCCCAAGGTAAACGGTATTGATCCAGCCTGTATACCCCACTGACCACAACCCTCACAGAATTTTATATATATATATATATATATATATATATATATATATATATATATATATATATATATATATATATATATAATAAATAGTGTAAATTAAAGAATATAGTTAATAATATAAAGGGCACAAGATGCTAAATAAAAAAAACTTTTTTCTTTAATTAAATAATTAATTAAGCCATAATTCAGCCCTTACCCACAAGCTTTTTCAAAGAGTCAAAAAGTAAAAATATATCACTGTGATAGGATAGACCAGCTATGCCACCATGTCTGTTGTCGCTGGGGACCAACTGGGCTTACTTTGCCACTGTCCCCTTACTTTATCCCAAATATGCCCCTCCTGGCGCAATAGGAGGGGCCTGCTGCCACCACTAGGCTCCAGCTCAGACACCTAGAACCGCTTCCTTCTGGGTAACTTTTACTGCTAAGATACCCCCTTGCTGGTACACAGGGGGTGGTATACCTGACCTCTCGCTTCAGATCAGTGGCGGATCCAGGGGGGGCAATCGGGGCGATCGCCCCCTCTAACAGGGGCTTGCTGCTGATGGCTGCACACTGTGCAGGTCCGTTCAGCAGTGACAGTATGCTGCCCGGCTGCTCTGATTGTGTTTTAAACACAATCAGAGCAGCGGGACAGCACACTGCCAATGCTGAACGGACCTGCACATACTGTGCAGCCGTCAGCAGCCGTAGAAATTAGAAAGGGGGCGGGGCCTAAATCGCCCCCCCCCTAAAATCGCCCCGGGTAGAGCAGTTGTCTAGATCCGCCCCTGTTTCAGATCAGGGTTGCTGTGGATGGTTCCCCCCTGTCCTATCATACTGGCCAGAGCTGCAGGTAGTGGGAAAAACGTTGGCACTGGAATGCTGGGTCCACCTCAGAACATCCATAGAACGGATTAGATTTGGGTCTAATGTACAGGCAACAGGAATTTACAGCAGGGTAAGTAGTCATCATAGCAGGTTCTTCAAGCAAAATGATGTTTTATTAGCTCAAGTGTCCTAATAAGGACTGTTACAGTCACTAGTTGAAGGCACTAGTGACATCCGGAATGGTACAGATGGTATGATACTTTACATGCTCATACAGCTCGCTTTTTATACACATTCTGACACACATGTCAGCAGGGGGTAACGCCGCCCACTGATCTTAGATGGTTCCAAGAAGCCTTAAATATTTAATTCAGTTATTAACATCAGGATGTGATATGCTCTTTAAACTTAGATTTTAAATACAATTTATACTTAACAAAATTTACACTTATCTGTGATATCCTACATCACGTGATGTTTACAATGTTCAGACAGGTTATAACACACTTGACAAAAGGCCACTCAGGAACAACAGTAACGACCTTCTGTGGTGCATTTAGACTAAAAAAGACATGTTGGTTACTTACATGAATAGACTTAATTAGCCTTAATGAGGACTTCCTCTCGAAGCTACACAACAGGCTTCCTCAACAAATGCTTATTGCATCAGAAATCAATACCTCACAAATGAATGCATTTCCTAAACAATATAGTAAAATCAGTACATTGCAATGATATAAATGAGCACGCTGTGCTATTTCCTTTAAATAAATTTATACCATAAGTTATTTATAAGTGATCCAGCCACAATCATATTTATATTTCCCAGAGCAGATATTATAAAGCCCCAAAACAATATGTTTGATTAATTTCAATATATGATATATAATAGTGTCAAAAGTAAAGAGGATAATATTATTCCATACATGGCAGACTATCATGAAAGCTTGCATTGAACATTGTTAGCATCAATAATAGGTACTATAGCATCTACTGCATCTCATTATCTAACAATAATAAAGACCTTCAGACATGAATAGCAGTTTTATTTATTTATAAGGATTAATTACATTTTGCATGAAATGACAAGAGTACATTGGAATAACTTCAATGGCATTGATTTATGCATTAATCAGAGTGAAAGGTTGAAAGAGAACAGGCACCCAGACACTGCTTTTATTTATAATGTCTCAAGGGTTAACATATTCTTTGGCCATAACCTTGAACATACTAAATGTTTGTACTCTCTTCTTTCTTGTTGTGAATACTATCTATTTTGTCACTTACTTTATGCTATAATAACACAATGCCTGTGGGTATCTCATGATAATTGCCTTGGGAGATAGGTGCACTATGTTGTTAGAGAATATCAATGTTCTAATATAAAACCAGGGACAGTGAAGATCATTTCTGGTGGAGGTTTGTAAACAAGATATGATATTAATATGAAATCTATTTTATAGCCTAATTGCAAACTGTACCTTGATTAGATTAAATTGAAATCCAGGAAAATTGACTATTTTATCATTTTAAATTTGAGATTGAAACAAATAAAGCCTGCAGAGTTCAATTGTAGAGTTTTGTATACCTTACAATGGACTAAATTGCAACCTGAGCCTCAGATAATGAGATTTTAGATTATCTCTTTTATATTACTTTGCTGTCCTTATGTAACAAAATGTCTCAGCTGCACTGTCCCTATAGTCTTTCTTTGTTGCCATTGTTTCCGAAGAGAACATTGGAGAAAGTACATCTGATTATATGCACAGGATGTAATGTTTTGTTGGTTTTCATTAAACATTAATTATACTCAAGATGGGATGATAGAAAACGTAAGTCTGCAGTACGATAAAGACATTTTCCAATGACTTATGAGAGTACTACCTCAATATTCAGCCTCCAATACAGTTCTAATTGTTGCTTCAGTCCTGTCAAAGCAATGCCTTCATTTTTTAAAGAAGATAAATTATAGAACAGAAGCAAGAAGATGGTTATGCTTTCATCAGGCACTTAGAAGCATTAAGACAGTAAGCTGTGGCATGTTAGGCATGTTCACATTATATGGATCACTTTTGTCAGTTCCTGGCTCCAGGCATCCCTAAGAATTAGTCTACTTTTCTCTGCAGCAATGTCTTTAAAAAGTAAACTCACAAAAATCTTTACTGGCACACAAAATAATGCATTATTCTTAGCCATTTAAAATTGTGCTAAATGTTAATATTGCAATTATGAACTTAAAAATGCATAAAAATTATATTTCATTATAATGGTTCAATGTTCAAACAGATTCCAATCACTGAGTGATTATAAATAATGTACTTTAAAGACTTTTGATACAGTAAGTTACATTTAATAATGCATGGAGGATCAAATAGAATGTTTTATGCTATGTATATTAGAACCACCCACAGGTGTCAGGTGTGCATCTTAGGCTGGATACACACTATAGGTTTTCAGCCCGATATTGCAGTAGTGTGTACTCTCCAACGATGAACAATTATCGTTCCAAAGCACATCATAACATTTGATTATATATTCAGACTAAAAATCTTGTTCAATGATGGAACAATGTCGTTCCAATTCTGCAGTGTGTACATACTTACGACCATCTGCCCGACAATTTGCAGATAGTTCCTCCAACAGTAACGCCTTTCTGGCCATGAATATTTAAATTGATAATGTTGTCTCTTACGTCTCCCACCTGGTGAAATGCATTGTATTATATTGAAATAAATTGGAACAAGTGTACAGTTAGGAACGGAATTGCCCAACGTACATTATACACAAAGCTGAATAGCAGAATGAATATCGACAATGTATTTCCTCTTCCTGAATGTATGGGTGTTGTGTGTGCTGAGGTTCAGCTCTTTATTTAAATTAATTTAGCATTTTGCTGCTGGGATATATCTTTTCAGTGAGTACGGAGTCGCAACCTTTTGAGCCGTGGGTTTATGACAGATGAAAATCACAGATTGAACGGTAAATCATGTTAAATGTCTATAGTGTGTGCACATGAATTGGCATGCTGATCAGGACTTTCAATCATTGGTAAAATCGCTAAAGATGTCGCATCCTGAGAAATTTGCTGTAGTGTGTACATAGCTTTAGTGAAGCAATGTCAAGATTCCTCTTATCACCTGATTAAGTTCAATGCATAAATTCTTTTAATTCAAATTTTAACACCCATGTCACACCATAGAAACATCATCATTACAAAAGTGTCCAGGAATTTGATCAAAATGTAACTTCAACCTTCAACATGGTGGATTGGTACTTCAGATCTCAATTTTTTTCTCTGACCCTGCTCATGAACTGGTGTTTTTGGATGGTCATTGCCTAAGTAAAACAGTACAACGATAAAAAGATTATGCTGTTTATTGGATGATTCTATATTCAGTCATGTATTATTTGATAATCTATAATATGTTATTGATTTGGATTTTTATGTTCTGGTCAAATTTGCATTTATGAGTGTTACTTTGGAAGAATTTACCCAACCGCCCTTCCCTCCCCCCCCACCCTATTGCACATGTGCATGTTCTCTCCATTATGAAAATTGAAACTGTGATTTCATGGAGCCAGTGATTTTGTAGTTAAGTCTATCTCTGTAGAGCCCTGTACCTAGAGGTTGCTGGTAATCATTAGTACATAGTTGCCAACTCGGAGAGGGGGCGTGACTGGGGGCGGGGCCAAAATGACGCGATTGGGCCCCGCCCCCCGCAAAACCGTAATTTGCGTCGCGGGGGACTGGGCCAAAATTACGCTATTGGCCTCGTCCCGCCCCCTCCCGCCCTCCAAAATGGCGTGATTCACAGAGAATCGCGGCAAATGACGCGATTCTCAGTGAAATCCGGGATGCGGGAGAAATGCCATCTCCCCCGGGAGACTGACCCGAATTTTGGGAGTCTCCCAGGCTTTCCGGGAGAGTTGGCAAGTATGCAT
Organism: Mixophyes fleayi; assembly: GCF_038048845.1. Classification (NCBI taxonomy): domain Eukaryota; kingdom Metazoa; phylum Chordata; class Amphibia; order Anura; family Limnodynastidae; genus Mixophyes; species Mixophyes fleayi. Next base: position 277,331,996 of record NC_134402.1, read on the forward strand.
TAGTATAGACAGCATTCGATTGTTTATTGCCTATATATTATACAGCTGCAGCATGAGTTAAAAAGACTGAGCTACAACAATCTTTTGTCACCACACATTAATATGTATAGGGCACCGATGTTTAGATGCTATTATTACAAATGGTTGCAAGCAACAATGATTTCTCTTGGGCTGCCAATATACTATATTATGCAGCCCCAGTTATTACCACATAAGGATAATCTCATTGCCTCAGAAATGGCATTTTATGTTAAACATCAGCAGCATAAATTATTCTGATACAAGTGCAAGTGCAGTTACTTATAGTTTTACTTTTTAGAAACCCACTCTTTCAGAGACTTCATTAGGGGAGTAACAATTACATTTAGCTTTATCAATTTGCTCCACATGTCAGGGGTGAAAGGAGATAGACAGACAGATGCTGTTCATAGCAAGTTGGGTAGAGGAGATCATATGACAATTTTGTTTATTTTTTCTGCTTATCACAGCAAGACTGTAAACATTCAATCTAATGTGTGAAGATACCGGGTTTTCTGGCCCAATTCTACCCAATTCACTCTGGCTTGCCACCCACAGGTGCCTTCCTAAGCCAGGGAAGCCGACCCAGTACCTTCTTATGTTATTATTAGTCACTCAGACAAATGCAGTTCTAAAGTAAAGCAATACATTTATTGTAATAAAAACAATCACTAGATTATTATGTACACACAGTAAATAAATGCCAGGCAGATTAATCACATCATCTGTCCCTTCCCCTACAAGCTTAAGGAGTTACAGTCATCTGGCTGTCCAGACTTGAGGAGCCATGGATCTGCCAATATATTTCACTGGTAAAGAATGACAACTCTGAAACCAGCAACCCTGCAGCTTCCAGTCCAGGAATGAATCTCTCCTCCCCCTCTGGAATGGTTCGTTGTATCTAAGGTCTAATTTCCACAATGTGTTCCCCTCCCTGGGTAAACCCCTGGGTCTATCCTTCTTAACAATTGGTGGGTGCTGTATCAGCGGGTTGGAGGGGGAGTGAAGATGAGCTGTTGTAATACTCACTGCTCCACGATCCTCACGCAGCTGGCCGCCTGTCACTTCCGGGTTGCAGCAGCATCGATCATGTGACCCCCTGCGGGGAATTCAAACTGTCAGAGCAACAAGTTACATTCCTGACTTCCGGCTCCCTATCTTCTAGCTCTCTCTGTCCCTCTCTGTGTTGCTCCTGCATCTCCTGAGTTTTCCCTGTGTACCAGACCCGGCTTGACCTGACTACTCCATTTGGATTCTCCATTGATGTGACGGATATCTGCTAATGTGAACCAGACTTGGCTTGATCTGATTACTCCACTTGGATTTCCCTGTGGGGTGACAGACATCTTCTACTGTGTACCAGACCTGGCTGCACCACACCAACCTCTGGAAGGATCCCCGTTGCACAACGGACCTTGCCTCAGGTACCATTTTTGTATTACCTTGCCACTAGTCTATCCATTCCTCACGTCTGTAAGCTCAGCAGGGGCCGCAACCTGCAGTTTCTCAGCAGCCAAGCCCATCCTTGCGGAAGTTCTTGGTGAAGACCTGAGACTCCGCACCCTGCTGAGCTGGTGCCAATACTGACTGAGGGACTCCCCTGAGCATAACAGTTTGCGCTGACCTCAAAATGATGGATGAAACAAGCAATGCTCAGCCACGGGACCTCCTGGGTCAGATTGTAGGTCGATTAGATGAACAGGAGAAAAACCAGACCCAGCTCTTACAATTTCTTAGAGGCCTTTCCACTCGTAAGGATACCCTGCAGAAAACTCTGGCAGCTCAAGCTAACCCTCCACCTTCCACTCTCCCAGTGGTCGGTGCTCCTGTCGCTCCCTCTACTTCCTTGCAACTATGCATACCCAATCCCCCCAAGTTTGATGGTGACCCTAAATCTTGCAGGGGATTCTTAAACCCATGTGCGATCCAGTTTGAGTTGCAAGCTGTCAATTTTCCCACTGAGAAGACTAAGGTAGCCTTTATTATTTCTTTATTGTCTGGGCAAGCCCTGGCATGGGCCTCTCTTTTGGGGGAGCGTAATGATCCCCTCCTTCACAACTACAGTTTATTTCTGGAAACTTTCAAAAAAATATTTCACGAGCCTGGTAGAGTCTCTAGTGCAGCCTCTGGGCTACCTCGCCTATGCCAAGGATCCTTAACTCTGGGTCAATATGCCATTGAAATCAGCACCCTAGCTTCAGAGCTCCAGTGTAATGAGGAGGCTCTAACAGCTACCTTCTGGCAGGGATTAACCGACCGAATAAAAGATTAATTAGCTGGAAATGAACTCCCCACAACCTTGCATGCACTCTTCACCCTCTGTAATCAAATTGATATCCGCTTCAGAAAGAGAAATCTAGAGAGGGAGATCTCCCGGCATTCCATTCCTCACTTGGCACCCAGGTTCCAAATTCCCATTACACCCATAGAGGAACCTATGCAGCTGGACCGAACACCAGAAGAACGGGAGAGACGTTTTAAAAATAACTTATGTCTCTACTGTGGCAAACCTGGACATGTCCTAAATCTCTGTCCTAAGCGCTCGGGAAATGAGAAAGCCTAACCGGTTCTGGAGAAGCCAGGTTAGGTATATCTGCAATCTCTCCGCATAATACTAATATTTCTATTGAAATTACCCTCTGTCTTTCTGATCGCCAAGTTCCTCTCTTGGCACTTATTGACTCCAGAGCCGCTGGGAATTTCATGTCTGCGGATACTGCTAGTAAGCTCTCCGTGTCCACTGTCCCTCTTCTTCAACCCATTTCTATCACCGCCATGGATGGCAGCAAGATTATGGGGAGTTCTATTAAGAATCCCACTGTGCCCTTGATTCTGCAAGTTGGGGCTCTACATAGTGAATCCATCTCCTTCCTAGTAATTCCTCAGGCTGTCAATCCTCTGGTGTTAGGCCTCCCCTGGCTTAAAACCCACTCTCCTGTCCTGGAATGGAAATCAGCCCAAGTGCTATCCCTGGGTCCCACCTGTCACTCCAGATGTCTTCAGAAGATCCTTTCACTTAGCCACTCCCATTGTCTTAATACTTCCATTCGGGATATTCCGCCTCAATATGCCATCTTTGCGGATGTATTTTGTGAACAAGAAGCTTCCAAGCTATACCCTCACCGTCTATGGGTTTGTGCTATAGAATTGTTACCTGAAAAGTGTCCTCAACGGGGTCGTATATATTCTCTTTCTCTGCCTGAATCACAGGCTATGTCAATCTATATTGATGACAATCTGAAAAGAGGTTTCTTTCGAAAATCAACTTCCCCTGCGGGTGCAGGCTTCTTTTTCGTTAAGAAGAAAGATGGGGGTCTTCGCCCCTGCATCGATTATCGGGGTTTGAATGCAATCAATCTAAAAAACAGGTACTCCTTGCCTCTCAATTCTGAACTCTTTGATACAATTAAAGGAGCTTCCGTGTTCACCAAACTAGACCTTTGAGGTGCCTATAATTTAATTTGAATCAAGAAAGGGGACGACTGGAAGACGTCCTTTAATACGCATGATGGTCACTTTTAATACAATGTAATGCCCTTTGGGCTGTGTAATGCCCCAGCGGTGTTCCAACACTTCATGAACGAGATCTTACAAGATCTATTTTATCATTCCGTAGTAATCTATTTTGAGGACATCCTTATCTTTTCTGCTGACCTAAGAACTCACCGTGAACATGTTTCTACTGTCTTGAGACGACATCGAAGGAATCACTTATTCTGCAAATTAGAAAAATGTATTTTCGAATCCAGTCAACTTCCTTTCTTGGGCTATATTCTTTCTGGATCCGGACTCTAAATGGATCCAGAGAAACTCAAGGATATCCTGGACTGGCCTCAACCTCATGGTCTAAAGGCAAGATTTTTAGGTTTTACCAATTATTATAGACAGTTCATCCAGGAATTCTCTTCTCTGTTGGCTCCTATCCCAGCTGTGACCAAGCGGTTTGCTAACTCCAAGATTTGGCCTCGTGAAGCAGTGGAAGCCTTCCTTCAGCTTAAAAAGACCTTCATTTATGCCCCTGTTCTATGACAACCAGATACTTCTCTGCCTTTCATTCTGGAGGTAGATGCCTCTTCTGTTGGTGTCGGAGCTGTCTTGTCCCAAAGATATTCTACTGGAAGACTCTTCCCCTGTGGATTCTTCTCCCGGAAACTATCCTCTGCGGAGAGTAATTACGGAATAGGTGACCGTGAGTTGCTTGCTATGAAACTGGCCTTAGAGGAGTGGAGAGCATCCTTTCCTATAACTATTTTCACCGACCACAAGAATCTGTTATACCTTCAATCTGCTACTTGTTTATACCCACGACAATCATGATGGTCTCTGTTTTTCTCTCGCTTTGATATTCAGATCACGTTTAGACTTGGAGCTAAGAACACCAAGGCAGATGCTCTCTCGCGTTCCTTTGATGCCAACGATCAGGAAGATCCAGACAAATCAAAGCACATTCTTGATCCTAAATGTATTCTGGCAACTACACCCACCAGCCAAGCAATTCCAAGGGGGAAAACCTATGTGTCCCTTCATCTTCGGAACAATCTTCTTAAATGGGCTCATGCCTCATGCTTCGCTGGTCACGCTGGTATCAAGAAGACCCAAGAACTCATCTGCCGCAACTATTGGTGGTCGAATCTACTCTCAGATGTGTGACTATTTGTCACCTCCTGCACCATCTGCTCACAGAATAAAACTCCTAGACAAAGTCCGTAATGGTTCCTTTACCCCCTTCCTGTTCCTGATCATCCTTGGAGCCATTTGTCTATGGATTTTATCACTGACCTTCTATTATCTAAAGGATATTTGGTGGCTTGGGTAGTCACTGACCATCTCTCCCGGGCAGCCCAATTTGTACCTCTAAAGCTCTTCCATCTGCATCTTCCCTAGCTCAGCTCTTCATTAAAGAGATATTTCGGTTGCATGGATATCCTGATGAGATTCTTTGAGACTGTGGTACTCAATTTGTTGCCAAATTCTGGAGAGCCCTCTGTCATCTTTGTGGAATTAAGCTAAACTTCTCCTCCGCTTACCACCCTCAGACCAATGGTCTAAGGGAGAGAACAAATCAAGAATTCCTAAGTTATGTATCACCAGCACACAATGATTGGGTCGACTTATTACCTTGGGCCGAATTTGCCCACAACAACCTATCTCATGAATTTACTTCAGTGTCACCCTTTTTTACTCTCCAGGACTTCCATCCACATCTTCCTCCGTTCACTGATCTCCTACCTTCCATAGTCCCTGCAGCAGATACCTTACTTCAAAACTGTTGCTCTCGCTGGGCATGAGTTAAACAAAATCTATCTAAAGCCTCCCTTTTGACAGGAGAAGACGACCTGCACCTCTTCTTAAAACGGGAGATATGGTATGGTTGTCCACACCAAATTTGCCACTACAAACACCCTCTAGGAAGTTCTCTCCTAGATTCATTGGTCCATTCAAGATCTCGGAGGTTATCAACCCTGTATCATTCAGACTTGAACTTCCACCTACTTTAAAAATTCCAAATGTATGCCATATCTTCTTACTCAAGCCTGTGGTTTTCAATAAATTTACCTTTTTAGGAAAAGACCTGCTCCCACCATTGTATAAAATCAGGACTTTGAGGTCAAAGAGATTATTAATTCTCGCATTTCCAAAGGGACTTTGCAATTCTTAATTGATTGGAAGGGCTATGGTCCAGATTATTGCTCTTGGATTCCGGCTCGGGATATTCCTACAGTAGTACAAGTAGAGTAGAGAAAAAGGGGTGTAATTGGGGCACTCCAATGAAGTAATTTAAAAGGTTGAACTTTAATGATATGCGTTAAAAATGGGGGTAGAAAATGAGCGAAATATTTAAAATAACATACATGTAACATACAGTGATACCATACAATTTAAAAATGCAAACTATGTTGCAAGAGCTCCTATAGTCAGATGAAAGAACAGTTATATGCACACAAACTTCAATAAGTCATAGGGCAACTAGATGGTCACAGTGAACCTTAAATGAAAACTGTTATTACTCCTGCCTAATAATATTCTGAATATAAGCCAGACCTCAATAATATGACCTGTATATGGTGCCAATATTCTGTGACCCAAAAACCAAAGAGCGCTATAAATAATTGTCTCTATTATAATAAGAGACTATCTTTAAAATAAAAGACAAATGCCCCAAATAAAGTGAGGTCAGCAGTAATTCCCCTCTGATCGCGGGATTATGTGATAAGTTCCCTGCCTATAATAACTGGGGAGCGATCAGGGGGATAACAAGCCAAAATGGACCCAAAGCAGGAGATGAATGTAGGAGCCCTGAAATGCCAACGCGCGTTTCGCTCGGCTGCTTTTTCAAGGCTAAGTACGGGGAGCAAATGACAGCTCTTATATACTGCTGGTTTGTAAGTATGTTAGATCACATGATAGTCTGCACCAATCAAGGGCTTGTGTTTATAAATATGTCACATGTGATATTCCAAACCAATCAGAGTGTTTCTAAAGTATTGATTGACATAAGTATTGGCCAATAGGATGAATGACATCTCGTAATTCATTAATATCTAAAAGTTACAATTTCTGATGGTCACTGATGTACAAAACAGGTACTAATCAGTGATGATCTTCCACAAACACAAGGAGATTTTAGAAATTAGATGTATACTGATCTCATTGAGCGCCACAATTAGATTTAAAGTAAAAACGAGTGTGTTACTCTAAGCGGCTCCAAATCATTGAAATAAAGAATCATCATCTATACCTTTTTGTCTTCAGTTGTTTTTTGGAATTTGTTATTATTTCACTTCTATGTAAAAAACGGGATTTCAGTTATTTTGATACAAATCTAGTATGAGACATAGGTACAACAACATTTGTTGTCATATTTTTGCAATTGCCATAATTAACAGTATATAATAAGGTATATATTAACGTCTTAGTCAACGGACCGAATATATGTTGTAAATTATTCTGACTGTGAGGATAGAATTGTGAATAGAATTCAAAGTGTCACACCAGTCAACTTCCGAATAATTAACATTCAATTTTGTTTGATATTTATTTATTAATGATTTTTTATAATTTTTATGATTATTCCATATGTAGTGACAACAAAATATATATAGATCCAATAGAAATTAATATTGTTGACTATAAGAAATTAAGTTTACACATAAAAAATCTCATATTATTTTATATATCAGATACATTCGATACCTGAGGACCATATTGGTGTAAGCATTAATATCCATCACTAAGTCAAAAATGAGAATGCCTTATAAGAACAGATGGTAAAGAGTGAAACCTTCATACTAAAATTGAGTAAATTTTAGAGAAAAGAGATGAAGCTATTATAGTCATTAAGACCATTGGGAATCATAGTCCCCATAAGAAAGATTTTTCTCGTCTCTTTTTTGAAAAGTTCTTTTTGAATGTCACCACCTCGGATCCCAAGTTGAACACTTTCCATCGCAAAAGCTTTTATAAATTTGGGATTGCTCGCATGGTGAGTCAAAAAATGTTTTGCCACTGTGGTGATAGGTTTAAAAAATTTTTGGTCTCTCAGACCATTTTTGATATTACAGATGTGCTCTGATAGTCTTTTTTTGAAAGGTCGGGTTGTCATTCCAATATACAATTTAGGGCATGGACAAGAAAGGCAATAAATAATGCCCGTAGATTTGCAATTAAGAAAGTCATCTATATGCCATACTTTTCCAAACTTATCTGTATAACACTTAGTCTGAATCATATATTGGCAATAATTGCAAGTGCCACATTTAAAATATCCTTTTGGTCTCTTATTTGTTATTTGATTTTTTTGCAAGTGACTATGAACTAGTTTGTCTTTCAAGCTGCTAGTTCTTCTCCAACTGAAGGAGATATGTTTGTCCAATTCTATTTCCAGATCTTTTTCAGAAAGTAAAACATGCCAATGTTTTTGAAAAATGGTCTGCAAATGTCACCATTCTGCACAAAAAGTGCCAACCATACAGATCTTTGAGGTTTCTTTCTCTTTTTTCAGATTATTTTTAGGATATATAAGTGATTCTCTATCTCTTTGAGAAACAGGTTTTTTGGCTTTTTTTAAACTCTTATTACTATACCCCCTATTTTTAAGCCTAGTTGTAAGTTCATTTGCTCTTTTTTCGAAAGTTGAATTATCCGAACAGTTTCTTTTAATTCTCAGGAGTTCCCCCTTTGGGATACCCCGGATAACCGGTGGAAAATGGGCACTAGTATGGTGCAGAATAGTATTAGTGGCAGTTTCCTTTCTGTAAATATCACTCCTAAGTAATCCCTCATCCGTCTTGTGAATTGTTAGATCTAAAAAATTGATCTTCAATGTATTAATTTCTGATGTTAGTTTTAAATTGAGATCATTATCATTGAGGACAGTTGTAAAAGTATGGAAGTGATCAATATCCCCATCCCATAGGATGAGGACATCGTCAATGTATCTAAGCCACATGATTACATGATTGGTGAATTCTTCATTTTTGTCTGTAAACACGTATTCTTGCTCCCACCAGCCTAGGAACAGGTTTGCATATGATGGTGCGCAAACCGTCTCCATCGCCGTCCCTCTAATCTGTAAGTAGAAGCCTTCATTATAAACAAAGTAATTTCTGCTTAGAATAAATTGAAGGAGTGTCATTACAAAGTCATTTTTATCATGATTGAGATCCATATTCAGGAAATAGCGGACAGCCTTGAGACCTTGTTCATGCCCAATATTGGTATAAAGCGACTCTACATCATATGATGCTAATTTAACATTAGGACCCACTACTGTGTCCTGTATTTTAGTGAGGATATCCAGGGTATCCCTGGTATATGACGGTAAGCCCACTACATAAGGCCGCATGTAAAAATCTACAAACTTGCTGGCATTTTCCGTTAAACTTCCAATTCCGGAGATGATGGGCCTCCCCGGAGGGTTGGTTTCATTTTTATGTACTTTAGGCAAGATGTAAATTGTTGGTATCTTGGGGTTTTTTATTTCCAAAAAATCAAATTCAGATTGTGTGATTATGCCATTACATAGTGCAGATTTAATGATACCAAGATATATGCCTAGGAAGTTAGAAGTGGGGTTAAAAATCAGCCGCTGACAGCACTGTTTGTTACTGAGTTGACGTTCGATCTCACTCATATATTTTTCTCTGGGCCATAGAACGATATTACCGCTCTTATCCGATGGTTTGATAATGATATCCTGACAGCTATCTATTTCCTTTAGTGCTCGGGAGATATGGTATGGTTGTCCACACGAAATTTGCCACTACAAACACCCTCTAGGAAGTTCTCTCCTAGATTGGTCCATTCAAGATCTCGGAGGTTATCAACCCTGTATCATTCAGACTTGAACTTCCGTGGACCAGAGACCAGGAAACACACATAGAGTGGGTAAATGTTTTGCCACTCGGAATCCTGATGTATACCAGCTACTGCCTACCTATCCATGGACTGATACACCGACCAATATTGAGAAAATATCTATTTCTCTTTGTTTTTTCTGGACACTTACCGTAGGATACAGGGAGAACTGTGACGCCCTGCTACAATTTATCGTATGTATATGGAGGACTTTCATTATACAGGGACTCATTTCACATTGTGTGCACATATTATTATACTTTGCTGCTCCAGAATACTCTGTTTCATGTCTCTACTTCCATCCATAACACACTATTGGGTGCCTTGGGAATATTTTTGTATAGTCAGTAATAATAATAAATGTAAATAAAAAATATAATAAACTCTCATAATAAATGGTTAGCCTGAAATTGTCATGTAAGTAACCAGAGGGAAATGTTCCTATATTAGAAATAAATCATTATGTCAACAAATACTACCCAATTTAGTCATTACATTTCCCTCAAAATTTATAGAGAAAAAAAATTGTAAAAACAAATATAAATATTTGCATATTTGTGTCCCAAAGGAACTTCAGTGTTTGCATTATGTACATTCATTTATTTGTCTCAGTAAAACATTCTCATAATCTCCTTTTTGAATGTCTAATGGGGCCTGCCATAGTCCAAAACTCGAAAAATATATAGGATTTCCTTGATGAAATTTTTTTTATTGGATGATATTATTCCATCAATGGTAATTGTACTTTAAACAGCCTGTTGTTATTCCCAAATATTTCTTTCTGTTTGTGCATTTGAGTATTGCACATGTTGTTTAATTGTGCAACATGGAGTTACTCGACAGCAAGTAATGGGGGGAAAAATACCAGGCTGGGTATAATTTGGAGCAACTGAAATAGATATCATGTGTGGCCTAGCAGTGTCACCAAAGAAAAGGATAATTGGGGAAATGAATTTTGGGAGGAAACCACCCTACATACCTTACCGACTTACCTAGACAGACATGAACAGAAAATAGAAAATTGAACACATTAAACCTAGTGCTCACTAATAAACGTATGCCTCAGGGTGATTCTTACTTGTAATAGAGAAGCAGCAGTTAGAATCAGGTGACTAGATCACACTTGAGGTATTGATTTTTGGAAATATTCCCAGGGGTAGAGCCAATTTATAAGATCCTCCACATGCGGGTACCAGTTTTGGGCTTTTAAAGTCTCACTTGTTCCGAACATAGCTGCAGGAGTCATCATTGTAAATACCCTCAACAGACCCCACATATGGACCTGTCTCACTGATGTCACAATCTGCCTCCGGCTACACTGCAGCATCTTCTCTGTATTTGCTGCTTTGCCTTCTGCAGATCCTCAAGGGGTTAACTCCTCATTGTTGAATGTGGAGCCTAATCACCTGTGGCTGGCCTTTAAAAGTCTGCCTTTCCCTGCAATCTGAGCCAGTTCATCAATTGCCATTGCTGCTGCTGGTTTCTCAGTGCATTCTTCCGACCTGATCTCGTTTCCTGGTATTGGTTGATACCAATACCATATTGGGCAGCACGGTGGCTTAGTGGTTAGCACTTCTGCCTCACAGCACTGGGGTCATGAGTTCAATTCTTGACCATGGCCTTATCTGTGAAGAGTTTGTATGTTCTCCCCGTGTTTGCGTGGGTTTCCACCGGGTGCTCCGATTTCCTCCCACACTCCAAAAACATACTGGTAGGTTAATTGGCTGCTAACAAAATTGACCCTAATCTCTCTGTGTGTATGTGAGGGAGTTTAGACTGTAAGCTCCAATGGGGCAGGGACTGATGTGAGTGAGTTCTCTGTACAGCGCTGCGGAATTAGTGGCGCTATATAAATAAATGGTGATGATGATGATGATCGGTTCAATTTTGCACTCAGTTTTACTTTAAAATGACGTCACTTTACGTTGCGGCACTGAGATTTCCGCTTTTAAAGTGCCAATACCGGGACCAGTCCCCTAGATATCACAAAATATGGGTTAGGTTTAGGGTTAGGATTAGGATTTGGGTTAGAGTTAACATTACCATAAGCTGACGGGTCCCGCCACTGCCGCTTTAAATCTCAGTGTTGCCATATGAAGTGAAGTCATTGTCAAGTGCTGGCATATTCTGCTGTCACAATTTATAGGAGACTGTAAGTAAGTCTATATTTTTGTCATGTCGCCATCATTGTATTCTGACTTTTTGTGTTCAACACTCAGAGTCGCTATTATTTTATTCGGAAATACGTACACCACCCAACAGTACAACAAGTGGAATTAAGGTGTGGCAGGTACAGTGATACACTGTTACTTCTGTTGAAAAGAATGGGTGCTAGGTCATCTTATTTGTTTAAATAATTACAAATTAATTATTTACAGTATCCTATTTACAGTTTATTGATTTTAATTTCTCAACACTTCACGGTTTTATCACATTACATAGTAGAGGTGACCTTATAGTCGCATCAGTAATCTGGAGCTTTAAACACGTGGATGAAGAGTTGACCATTATGCATTGGTGAACTGTCATATACACTTAACTCTGCTCCTTCTCCAGTGCAGCCTTCACATTATCTTGCTCTCACACCCTTATTTTCGGACTCTTTTTTAACCTGTTCTCAACTGCAGTTATAGGATTGATAAATGCAGTCTCAAAGTACCTTTGTAGCAGTATTCTGGCTGTTCTCATCTAGTATTTGGCAACTGCTGTGGTTTTAAACTCTGTCTTATCTCTAAAGGCATCTTGGCAGCTTCACTGGTTTATATCACTTCCTCTCAGAGCATTTATCTCAGAACTCAAGCATAATGCAATGCAGAATTTAGTGCTGTTCTATGGAAAAGCAGAACTTGAAGATTGTATTGACAGAAGTTTGTATCGCTATAAAATAGCCTATTCTGTTGCAAAATAAATACACATTGAATGTTCCCTTGTGGTTATCTATTAGTATGTACTATACACTGCCAACTTTATATTATAGCATTCCTTTTGGACAGATTAATGTACTATAATGTACTATAATAAGATGGTATAATGCTATAAGTACATTTTTGCATAATTTCAGTGAATAATATCAATCAATATCAACTTGAGATCTATGTAAGTATGAACAAATTATTTTGAATATTGCTCATGTTTGATCACTAAAGCAATGTACACCAGGAGGTAAATGTATTAAGCTCCGGGTTCTTCAACACCCGCGAGTTCGGCATCTTCGGTGTTTAAATTTAAAGCGGCGCTGCCTTGTAAAGGGAAACTTCCCTTTACAAGGCAGCGCCGCTTTAAATTTAAATGCCGAAGACGCCGAACTCGCGGGTGTTGAAGAACCCGGAGCTTAATACATTTACCCCCAGGGGTGACTATTGTGTTTATAAAAATGCCCAAATAACCTTTTTAAGTTGGCAGTCTTTGGTAGGGATGCTCTATTTTTGTGACCAGCTTACCATAGACATTCTAGTCCCACAGTGTCCATATTGAGTCTAGATCCAACTATGGCAAGGCGACCTCCCATTCTGCATTTCCTTGTTAATATTGAGAATCGATCAGTTTGTGTTGCCTGAGGCTGGATACCACTCTAGCAGGTGGTCCCCAAGCTCACCCTGTTTTATTGATAACCAACTCGACCTGCATATAGCTGGTGGTGGTTTAGGTTTTTTAGGAGGACACACACTATATTTACTGCAAATTATTTATTAATTTAAGTTTAACAATGAAAGATGTCAGTCCTTATTATCAAGTGCCAAACTTGTGCCTGCCTTGGCTTGGTGCAAAATTTGTATCTGAAAACTACAGTCTCTAAAGAAACTTTTTCTTATAAAAATATCTTTATTTCTTGAGACAGTGAAGTACAGAAATATTTATGGACAAACTATATTACCATATACATAATTATAATATATAAGACAAATCCTCTACCGGAGAGAGGTGATGAACAAAAGGTCCTCCAATGTCAACAATGCCGAGTCAGGGGTCACAGGAAGTGGTGCCAAAACGAGGGACAAGCAGAGATCAATCAAGGAGATCAATCAAGGATAACACACAGGAAAATCAGCAGTGGAAATGGCAGCAGATGAACTGTGCAAGACTGTTGAGGGAGGCAGTCTTTTATAGGCTAAGGACAGGTGCTAAGAATTCCGGAGTAACAAGCTTATCTCTAGCTGGTACGAGAAGAATCCAAGTACCACAGTGGCCCCTTTGGTGGAACAGTGATCCTGCAGGCTGAATACATATAATGGCAAAGTCCAACAAAGTTCTTGGCAGACAGGAGCTGCATGAGGCAAGCAGCATTCTCAAGGGAGATGCTGCAGAGCAGCTGGTGGCAGATTATGACATATTTTATGAATCACGGTAAGAAGTGATATTGTCCTCTCTTAAGGGTTATCAAGCATTATTGAAGGAAATGTAACAAAAAAAAACAGCAGAGAGCTTGGAGGTAATAAATGTGTTTCCTTATAGGTGGTAGATTTCTGCAAACCGTTAGTACTTTCTGCTCCCCTGTAGGGTCACTGTTTTTAATGGGTTGGTTGTTGTGTGTTCTGGTCCTTTAGATTCACGATCTCCTACTTGTCTCTTGTGTTTGTTGCTTCAGATGTTTTGCTTGCCTTGAATCTCCTTTGAAAAGACGGAGTCATCTATTACACAAATCACTGCCCAGGAAATGTGAGCTATCATAAATAAACACTGGTATATTCTTAAGAACGAGACTTTGACAAAGATCATCCTGGACAAACCTAAGGACCTATTCAGAAGAGCAATTAATCTCAAAATTAAATTGATATCCAGTCACTGAGAAAAAAATTAAGACTGGCTCTCGCCGATCACTGGTAGAAACTGTTTCTTTTATAGTAACCGCTGCAGGAACTTGGCATCTAAGGATCCCACAGATACCCATTGACCGTGACTCTGCATCTGAAGTTTTGCCTTGAAAGTCACTGCTGTTTTAAATTTCCCTTGAAAAGTCGCTGGATATCGGCAACTTGCAGATTCTGCTGGTTAATAAATTTACCACCAGAAGTTACTGGTTTAATTCTGGGATGTTTACTTCTCTAGAATAACTTAATAGATCATGATTGGTCAAAAAGTAGAACTGACACCGTGTGAAATAAGTACAAGAGGAGAGCATAGCCAGATTAAGGGGGGGCACAAAGGCTCGTAGCTTGGGCCCCCCTCTCTCACAGGGCACTCCGCCGCCCGCATGACCTCACCTGCTGTCAGTTCCTCTCTGCAGCAGTTCCTCCTCGGCATGAAGAGAGGTGAGTGGAACAAAATAATCATACATAAATAAATATATATAGAAAACCCTTTATAGCATGTTTATTTCTTGATTAAATATTGAATAAAATTGTAGTACATTTTATATATATATATATATATATATATATATATATATATATATATATATATATCTATCCCTAAAACATCAAAAAAGAAGGGGCGCTTCCATGGTGTGTTATCCAGGTTAAAAAGTTTTATTCCAAACAATAAAATTGCACGTACCAGATGGTAAAATTATTCAGGCATAGATAATATAACAGCTCGATTTTCACATACGAACGGCTCTATCTGAAGCAGCTCAAAATCAGAGAGTCCTCACGATCACCTCTACGCGTTTCATCACTCAGGACTTCGTATATATATACACACACATAGTTATGTAATCTAATTAAAGCTTTAATATAATATACATAGCTACACACATATATAGACATATAGGGGCATATTCAATTGACGGCGGGATCGCCGAAAATCCTGCGCTCGAAAAAATATTACCGAAATCCAGCGAGTAAATTACCGTATTAACGGTATTTACGCACAATATTACCGTATTAACGGTAATATTTTTCGAGCGCGGGCTTTGCGGCGATCCCGCCGTCAATTGAATACCCCCCATATAGTCAAAATTGGTGTTATGATATCAATGTTTATTTTTTATGTTAATTTTAATGTGCGGTATCATTGCTAGTTTTAATGTGCATTATCAATGGTATTTTTAATGTGCAGTATCATTGCTAGTTTTAGCTTGCAGTTTCATTGTTAGTTTTAGTGTACGTTATCAATGGTATTTTTAATGTGCAATATCATTGCTAGTTTTAATGTGTGGTGTCAATGCCAATTTTAATGTGGTGTTTTGATGATTGTTTTAATGTACAGTATTTTAGTTTGTGGAAGCAATGATTTTTCTTATGCAGACAACCTAGGCCAGCCCTCTGGGAGAGCTGTAAGTGTCATACTGTGGGCTGTAGGTAATGTAATGCAGGATGTGTCACTATGCCCTTAATTTTAGATGTTAGAGGCCCCTTGTATTAAGTGCCCCGGGCCCCCCAAAGCCTTAATCCAGCTCTGGAGGAGAGGCAAAACAATAATCAACTGCATTTCCTATCCAAAAGCTAAGTAATGGTTCCCAAGCTAGTAGGTCATGAAATAGTGTTAATTAAGAGGGGAAAGTTGGCTTGATAAATATTGCTATAATCTTTGGTGATAAATATTCCTAAATATTATCTAAAGTAACATTTAAGTCTAAATAAGATGCATCTCTATGTAGCATGTTTATCTTGATTTTTTTATACTGATATTGTTTGTGCAAAATCTATTTAGTGGAACATTGGAGCTATTCTGTAAACAGAATTCATTATTTAGAAATACCTAAAATGTGATGAACAAAAATGAATATTATGACAGAAACTAGTGAGTAATATTTTTTTATAAGACTATTCTGTAACTGGCAAATAGCTTTGTTCTGTTTGGTTTAAAGTTTGGGAGGGAACATTGGGTGTATTTACATTGGAGATTGAAGAGGAGATGATGGTTAATAAATAGCCCAGTTGATGTGCAGTATTAAAACTGTCCCGCTTTGGAGCGGAGGTTGTCTCTTTTGGCAACATGTCCATATCCAGGTATTCAACCCTTGTCACTTGACAGCTCTATAAATGGTCACTAGTACCTTTACACCTGGGTTCCAAGGACGATTTTCCTCATGATACACTCTCACATACTACCAATTGCTTGGCTGGATCAAATGACACTCTTGACCTGGTCTTAAACAATGCAACTTGGATCTGTGAAAGAGTAGGGCAAGTATAGTAAGAGCATGCCCACATAATTGTATCACAATTATACATGGACGCATCTACAGATATGCCTTTTAGGATGCAGGTGCCTTTTTGGATTTCTTGCAGGTGCTGAAGGGCTGGCACAATGTTACGCAATGATGATGATTATGATGATTATCAGCAGCACTACTGACATAGAGAAGCAATAACAAAGGACAAAGTTAATGATTACAGATATAGATTATTCTATTTAACTTTAATTTAGATTATTTTACTTAACTTTAATTACAGATTATCAAACAGGTACAAACTTTTAGAACCCGTTCAGGAAATTCTAAATAAAGCTTCACAGCAATACACACCAAAAATTGAAGATGCATCCCAGTGCCAGCCCCATGCTGAATAGTAATGGGACTCACCAGGGCACCCCTTAGACCCCTTGCTTGGGTAATAGCAGAAATATTCAAAATAGTAAAATAAATAAATACTATTGTGAAACTACACGATCCAGCAACCCCTGCACCCATTAGCTGCGTAGGTATGCTGGCACATAGAACTAGCCATAATGCCCTGGCAGCCAGTGCATGCTGGAACAAAAGTACAGAAGTACTTCTGGGCATGTACTCTTAAGTTCACTGGAGAGATTTCAAACTAGTTCCATTAAGTGCGACACTTAAGCTGAAAAGCAGACCCTATAATAAAAGACATTGGGTGGCAGTATTACTCTATCCAAGCGTAAAATAAGTTATCATTGTATATCACAGTAGATAGCAGCAGTGTTACACCTAAGAGCACAGTAAAGAGTTTACTACTATTTGTTCATTCAAGGGCACAGTCTGCCTCAAACGACTGCATTTTCCTCTAATCACATATTAAGTGTGATCGTGTCCTGTCTTGATATGTTAGGTCTTAAAATCTTGGTTTTGCAAAAGTTGGTCTGGAACTTTCTAACTCTGTTAAATCTAAAGGAGAACAAAATTTAATATGTAATAAAGAAATAATATATTTCATTGTCTGCACATAACAAGATAATTAATATATTAATAATTAATTCAATTTTAGGGTGAAGCCTTGAAAATGTTATGTTAAAGCTTTGTGTTTTATATATACGTATATAAAAAGAGATCTAAGCTTAATGCAATTGGCATCATGAATTGCACCCTCTGTCACAATTTACAATGGACTTAGCTGAACACTCTTCCTTTCAGAGGACTGATGCACTGGAATTCATAGTATGCAGCAATGAAAAATAATATTGCAGTACACAGTAATACTTTGCTGAGCAGTTATTTTTATCAGTACACACACTGAAGACCGTTCTGTTTTCTACACATAATACCACATATCTAATTAAGCACAAGCATAATAATTTCTTACAGACACGAGTACCATGGTATAATCATATCTACACATTCATTTTCTTCTCCATAGCTTTTTTTTATTTCTAGCACACCATATAAGTCACATAAAGAATCCCTTTAATGCATGAAGGTCTACTTCCACATGGCTATTAAGGTTTACTTCCACTTGACGTATGTCCACCACTGTATGTATGTGTGTATACATATCTACGCACCGTCATTGTGTTAATGTAGTGCAAGTGTATCTGTAAATAATTACAGGGTATGTGTATTTCTGGATTAATGCAATGTTTGTCACATGAGGGAGCAACTATTTACTAGATAGGAATCTACTCCGTTGCACAGGTGATGCCTGGCAAGATGAGCTGGGAATTAATTACTAATATATTACAAAACGTCATTCTTTAATATGCTTGTTTATTGATTGGGTCTATCTCACATCTGTTTATGTTTAGTGATGTCTAGTGTAATGTAGACTTGGGATAATGTTATTTCTATATAGTAATGTTTAGGATTGTTCAGTTCATTACTAAAACAGATGTAGCAGACATTCTAAGTCTTTGAAAACAATAGGACCATTGCCAATGATACTGTTGGAAGAGGAATGAAAAGGTAATTTGCAAGTAGAAGAGACATTTTCCGTGCTTTAAGAATACCAATCAGACATAGAATCTGTTGTTTCGATGCTGGGAATGCCTTTGCTGCAGTATGCAACTAGCAACAGAGTTAAAACTACTGAAAACTATTCCTGCCTAACTAGCAATAATGATCCTTAGTTTATTATTATAGCCTTGTGTAAGTCATTTACCAGAAACCTGATAGTATTAAATAAATTGCAGTAAATGCAGTAGTGTAATAGAATCAGTATCATTATATTTTTCTTTCTCTCACCACAAATGTATCCTTTTAACTCCAAACTAGTAAATCGTGTTCTGAAAGAGCAGAGCTACATCTATTCAATATAAACCATGCATTAAGAAGTCAAAGACTATTTTATGAATATTTATTCTTGCCTGAAAACCTTTTAGATAACAAAAAAAATGCATTTGTAAAATTAAATAAGTCATAAAGCATTTGTGATCGGCATGAATGCATATGAAGTGGCTCATGAAGGATCGAGCACTAAGCGCTCAGCCAGAAATCCAAATGGAGTGGAGATGAGTCAAACCAACCACAAAAGGTATCAGGAGACAATAAGAAATAACAAGCTGTGCATGAGGGAGCAGTGCCAGACAGCTGCTCTTCAGTTTCACCATTTATTGTAAGTATGTTAACTCTTGCTCATTTCTAAGCTTTAAAATAAAAAGAGTTGAATTACTCAGCACTCATATTATTTTCCTGAGTGAACCAAAAATATTATTTCTCTAGTGTGGTAAAACATAATACTTGTCAACTTGATTCAGAGTTGTAGTTAAAGTTTTCATGCATACAGGCAGCATTAAACTCATTATGCACTTTAAAGTAAAAGTGTACTAACATGTGTATGTCTAGTGTCCTAATACACCCAACTGAAAAACATAAGTATTTCTCTGTCAGGTGTACAGATGCATATACTTATTCTCCATGATAACGAGGTGAAACAGCTTGACAATGTTAATAATAAATAGAGATGGGTGGGCTCGGTTCCCCGATATCCGAATCAATCCAAATTTCACCTATCTGAGTACCGAGTCGAGCAGGCTCGGTACTCTCCCGCCCATTTGGAATCGAAATCGAGGCAAAATGTCATTGTGACATATTCGTAATTCTGAGCTCGGTTCTCGCGAGATTTGAAAAGCATAAATACTAGCCTCCACAACAATCCATCGCCATTTGACAGAGGGAGAGAGCAGGGTTAGGTCACAGGCTGTATTAGAGCAGGGACAGAGCAATAATTGTACAACTTATTCTTTCTATTATTCTTTCATTTTGAATCTATTCAATTCTATTATTAATTCAAATTCTATTAGCAATTGTTAGAGCAGGAAGAGAGGAGGATAGAGGAGGCTTATTTTTAAATTTTTTGCACCACAAGTGCTTTGGGGTGTCCCATATTCCCCAGTGTTTTACACTAATTTTCTGGCTGTCACAAAAAGTCATATTTGTCAGCAGTATCTAGCTAATACAATATTTTGCACCACAAGTGCTTTGGGGTGTCCCATATTCCCCAGTGTTTTACACTAATTTTCTGGCTGTCACAAAAAGTCATATTTGTCAGCAGTATCTAGCTAATACAATATTTTGCACTACAAGTGCTTTGGGGTGTTCAATATTCCCCAGTGTTTTACACTAATTTTCTGGCTGTCACAAAAAGTCATATTTGTCAGCAGTATCTATGTAATACAATATTTTGCACTACAAGTGCTTTGGGGTGTTCAATATTACCCAGTGTTTTACACAAATTTTTCTGGCTGTCACAAAAGTCATATTTGTCAGCAGTATCTATCTAATACAATTTTTTACACTACAAGTGCTTTGAGCTCATTAAAATGTATTCAAAGCAGTCCACATATGAGCAGAATCAGCAAGCAGGTGCTGGCACCAGTCCTGATGGTAGTGTTCCCAGTACGTCATCTGGGAAAGCCGATGTAAAAGTACATAGTCTTTTTAAATCAGGGAAAAAACACATACCAAAAAAAAAAATGTAGCGTGTTGATGCGAAAAAGAAGTGTAACTGAGGAAAAGTTAACTGCCGATAAAAAAAAATTTGCCAACATGCCATTCTACACACGCAGTGGCAAAGAAAGAATGAGGCATTCGCCTTTCTCTATTACTGCCAGATCTAAAAATATTACCGAGCCGCCTTCTTGTAAGATCACTTGTGAGCAAGCAAGATCAGGTAATTTGGAGTCTAAAAGTGGTGCACAACTACTGTTACGCGGGAAAGCCGAGCTGCAAGAAAACAGTAAGGCATTAGAGGATAATGTATGCTCTGAATCAGAAATAAACCAATCCCTGAGGAGAGTCCATCCACCAGTGGTATGTTTAATCGTGAGCATTCTGTTAGTGTACCCATAAAGAAGGGTCCTTTCAGCAGTTCTGCTGATGTGTGCCTGAACAGCCCGAGTGTAGCCGGTGATACACAAATTGAGAATGCCACTTTGGAATTAGAAGAGGATGAGGGGGAGATTTGTGCAGGCGATGAGGGCGCTAATGATGATGTTGATGATTATGATGCAGACAGATGGCAAACTGCCTTTGTCCATTTCTTTTTATATTCTAATTCTACAGTCTATGCAGGTTGCTTTTTTTCTATTCAACTACAAGTGGAGGGCGGGAGGGTCATAGACAGCCACCAAACTACCTTGGTCCATTTATTTTTTATATTGTTCAGTCTATGCAGGCTGCTTTTTTTCTATTCAACTACAAGTGGAGGGCGGGGGGGGGGGTATAGACAGTAACCAAACTACCTTGGTCTATTTATTTTTATATTGTTCAGTCTATGCAGGCTGCTTTTTTTCTATTCAGCTACAAGTGGAGGGCGGGGGGGGGGGGTCATAGACAGCCACCAAACTACCTTGGTCCATTTATTTTTTATATTGTTCAGTCCATGCAGGCTGCTTTTTTTCTATTTAACTACAAGTGGAGGGGGGGCTATAGAGACTGAAACCAAACTGCCTTTGTCCATTTCAATTTATATTGTACAGTCTATAATGGCTGAATTTTTCCTATTTTCTACAAGTGGAGGGGGGCCTAGAGAGACAGAAACCAAATTGCCTTTGTCCATTTCTTTATATATTTATCTATAAGTGTAGGGTGTAATATACACCCAAAGACGATGACTACATTGCCAATAGGCTAAGATGGAGAGGAAGACAATCAGGTTTGTGTGCAAAATTAAGGATGGCCTACCAGGGATTAAACTGTTTTTTTCCTAATTTATTAGCTTTAGAATTACCTTACTTATCCAAGAAACAGGTGGAGCACTAAATTAGGTTATTTTATGCCCAAAAACATTGATTTTTAAACAAAATTGCAAAACAAAAGAAAAACCAAAATACGCAAGGGCGGTTTGGAAAAACCAAAACCAAAACACGATGGTAATCCAGATCCAAAACCAAAACACCATAGTCAGTGAGCATCTCTAGTAATAAATGCGACAGTTGCATTACACTATTCATATGCAATATAATGTAATGAAGTCTCATGCATATAGAGAATAGTGCATTAACAGTGGGGCTGATGCAGAGTGAGTACTACGCCAATTGGGAAAGCGTATCTTGCATTATTTCACCGGCTCTTGCCTAAAATAGTGGGCTCACGCATATGCACCTATGCAGATTTGTGTGATTCTTCAACTAATGCCAGCCTGCGCCTGGATAAGTGGGATGGGTAGGATTGGGGCTTTTTTTAATGTAGGGCGAGTACAGTAAGAGTGCGATTGCAAACAGATGCAGACCGGGAAAAAGATGCATTTGTGCTTGAGAAAGCTGTATTATTGTTTAGGTGTAAATAAACATTAATGTAAATGATGGTTGCTGAGACTAGCAAAACACTTGTGATTGGCTCCCCTTCCCCTACAGAATTCCCCTACAGAATTTCCCTACAGAATTCTGCTCACTCTTAAATACTAGGCCCTCGCCAACGCCACTGCACCCTACATCTCCACACTCCTATCTATTCATACTCCATCCCGCCCACTCCGGTCTGCCAATGACCGTCTCCTCTCTTCCCCCCTGATTACCTCCTCCCATGCGTGTATCCAAGACTTCGCCCATGCTGCCCCCCTCCACTGGAACAAGCTCCCTTCCTCCATCAGAACTTACCCTAATCTGTCCAGTTTCAAATGGGCTTTAAATACCCACCTTTTTCTTAAAGCCTTCCAGTCTCCCACTTAACTTCCTACCTTATCTTCTGCCTCTCCCCCTTCTTTCCCCTTCCCTGCCTCCATCCCCCTACTCTCCCTCTTTTCCCTGCGTTTCTCTGTCTGTCCACCCCTCCCCTTAGATTGTATGCTCCTCTAAACAGGGCCATCTCTCCTCTTGTCTCCACCATTTCCAACTCTGCTCTCCAGCTACTTAGCCCTCCTCCTCGAGGGCCCTCCACCCCCGTCCCCTCTCGCCCCCTCCTCCCCCATCTGGGGGTCTCCCTGTCTTCTGCGCCCTCTTTTTGGGCCCCGTCGTTTGCGGATCCTCCCTCCCCCTTCCCCCGCCCTCTCTAGCTGGGCATTGAGCTTACTGAGTTACTTTGCTTAATGTTTACTTTACTGTGCTGTCTTACCTTGTATTGTAATTCGTTTGTCCCTGTACGGCACTACGGACACCTTGTGGCGCCCTATAAATAAAAATTAATAATAATAATAATAATAATAATTGCCTGTTTGTTAATGATCTGCTAATACTGATTGGTGCTTTCTTCGTCACTTAGGCATATAATATGCTTTTGTGTCTGTGTGTATAAATAACACTTTTTTTTCTCTGCATAATACAGAAAGGTGTTTTTGGTTTATGAGAGAGGATTTTTAAGTTTTATTGGCGGCTAATAGTAAATACATTTGTTGTACATAGAAGAAATGGTTTAAATATGGATGTAAATGTCTCGCACACACTGTCAAGGGCTGAATCATTTAACTTAAAGTTTTGAGAAAGGTGCAATTGTGGACCCCTAGATCAGGGCCATGAAAGCAGGGCTGCCATCAGGGGGGTATGGACAGCACAATTTTAAGAGGCCTGAATTGAAAAGCGGGATGCCAGGGCCGATCATCCTGGCCACAAACTGCTTCTATGTAGTTTTCTGTGAATCTGAAGCAGTTCAGCGGGCCCTGAGACAGATGGAAAGGAATCTCCAGACCTGGCAGGGGAGAGCCCCACCACAACCACCATGCCCAACCTAATTATTGTGGAGCTCATGTAACGGTGACATGATAATGCTGTCACACTCAAATCTTCCCACCTTCATCTCACCAGTATAGGGAGTCACGGTGGCTGGTGAAGTCTCCATCTTTAAATATTAACACACAGTCTGATGGCATGTGAAGAGGTCTGAGGGGCAGTCTCAGGGTTTTGTAAGCGGCATGCGGGGACGTCTGGATGGAATGTGGGTATATCTGAGGGTCATGTGTGAATATTTGATGGGCATGTAAGAGGCATGGGGGGAGATCTGGGGGCATGCCGTGACTATTCATTGCCTAGAGCAGGGGTCGGCAACCCCCGGCACGCGTGCCAGACGTGGCACGCTAACCACCTTTGTCTGGCACGCCAGCGATTAAGCTGCTGCGCATGCGCAGAAGCTCAGTTTCGGCCATCATCGGCTGCTTTACTGAAGCAGCTTCATTACCCATACTTCATCAGTGAAGCTGCTTCATTACTGAAGCAGCTTCAGCAAAGCAGCCGGTGATGGCCGTAACGGAGCTTCTGCGCATGCGCAGAAGCTCCGTTTCGGCCATCACCGGCTGTTTTATTGAAGCAGCTCCCAGGTTTCTGGAGAAAGACGAGTGTATAAAGGTAAGTAAGGGCAGCAAATTGAGGGGCACATATACTTGGCATACTTTCTATTTCTGGGGGCAACTATGGCATACTACGTATTTATGGGGCAACTGTGGCAAACTATATATTTCTGGGGGCAACTGTGGCATGTTATGTATTTCTGGGGGCAATTGTGGCATACTACGTATTTCTATGGGCAACTGTGGCATGCTATGTATTTCTGGGGGCAACTGTGGCATGTTATGTATTTCTGGGGGCAACTGTGGCATACTATATATTTCTGGGGGCAACTGTGGCATGTTATGTATTTCTGGGAGCAACTGTGGCATGTTATGTATTTCTGGGGGCAACTGTGGCATACTATATATTCCTGGGGCAACAGTGGCATGTTATGTATTTCTGGGGGCAACTGTGGCATACTACGTATTTCTGGGGGCAACTGTGGCATACTATATATTTATGGGGGCAACTGTGGCATACTATGTGTTTCTGGGGCAACTGTGGCATACTATAAGTTTCTGGGGGCAACTGTGGCATGCTATGTATTTCTGGGGCAACTGTGGCATGCTATGTATTTCTGGGGGCAACTGTAGCATGTTATGTATTTCTTGGGGCAGCTGTGGCATACTACGTATTTCTGAGGGCAACTGTGGCATACTATATATTTATGGGGGCAACAGTGGCATACTTTGTGTTTCTGGGGGCAACTGTGGCATACTATAAGTTTCTGGGGGCAACTGTGGCAAAGTATGATTTGTGGGCACAACTTTGAGGCATAAGATAAATTGGGGACACAATTATGAGGTATGATGTGAACTGGGGCACTACTGTGCGGCATAATGTTTTTTTGCTGGTCCCTTACTGTTAATATGATGTTAGCCTCATAAAATGAGACATAATTATATATATATATATATATATATATATATATATATATATATATATAGCCGAGAGGGGAGGGGGCGGCTACAAACTGCCCGGCCTGCTTGGTGGCCCAAGTCCCCACTGGTGACCTATCTTTGAAAATATTTTTTTTATTTTAAAAGTACTTTTTTTTTTTTTTTTTATTGAGTGCAGGGGGGATCGGTGGTAGCTAAATCCCCTTCAGCTCAGGTATCTTCAGATGCCAGGTCATGTGACTGCACATCACATGGTACTCGGTGGGCTGCTGGATATCTTCCCATGCTGTGCAGTGGAGAATAAGGTAAGAAGAAGGTGTGCTGGAGAGGGGGCATTTGTGACTAAAAGTGATGGAGAGGGGCATGTGTGACTAAAGGTGCTGGACAGAGGGGGGGGCGAGTGTGATTAAAGCATGTGGGTAGAGGGGACATATGTGAGCAAAGCTGCTGAGCAAGGGGGCATGTGTGAGTAATTCATTTTTCTGTAAGAGAGTGGCCTGGTGCTTTTCACCTGCTAGACATGCCCCCAATGATGCACTGCCACTTCCGCGGCGGCGCAACATTTTTTTTTACCATGCTTGACTATAAAGGGGGACACATGAAGTTGCTGTACTGGGGCCATGAATTTCTCTAGGCAGCCCTGTATGTATGTATGTATGTATGTATATATATATATATATATATATATATATATATATATCACACCCAACTGGCACACCTGGGCTTCACTAGATTTTAGCCGGCACACTGATAGAAAAAGGTTGCCAACCCCTGGTCTAGAGTATATATATAAAATGCTTCCTTGAAGAATGCAGGAGCAACTCACTTAAGTGATGTAAAAACTAGCGCACGTAGCAGTGTGTTTTTATGTGCCCATCTATCTAATTTACTGGACGATGTCCTGTACGTTTCTGTACGGCATGCATTTGTACTGCTGATTGACAGAGGAACGGACAGGAGTGCAATTTCTTCCTTGCACTCATGTGTTATTAGCATCATTTAATTTTTTCATAATTACCTCTCTGTCCATATGTATTACCCAGTATTGTCTTATTAATGTTTGTTCCCAATTGTAAAGCGCTACGGAATTTGCTGGCGCTATATAAATAAATGTTGATGATGATGATGATGATGATGACCCTCCTCTGCAGCCGCCTCCAGGGGCTCCTCCTGGGACTCCTTCCTAGCACCTTGATTTGTCGGCATTGGCGTCAGCAGTGTAGGCATGCTGTTGGAAAACATATGACACATTCATTTTTTTAGAAATGTTATATCTGTCTCATACATACATAGATACATACATATAATGTTAGGTGAAATATCTGATACTACACATGGACCACCATTGGCCAAATAAACACACCTTTATACCACTTTCATATGGACTTGATCTGAGAGGTAAATATTACATTACATAGCAAGCCTTGTACTTTGTACAATGAATGATATTAGAAGCCAAATTGCTGTGTAATGGGCCAGATATAACAGTAATCTTATCTTAAAAAAAACTTTATTTTGATTAATTGTGAACTTACACTGATATGGTACAATCAGTTTTTACAATTTTTGATGTCTATGTTTTTTTATTTTCATATACACAGGATGAAGAGTATGCCACATTGGAGGACACTCAAACCTACGAAAATTTTATTTTGACATGTATGACTCAAATAAAAAATTGGAATCAACCTCCAATCAATTAAACACAACCGTTATCCTTTACACTCTCCAAAACGTAGACACTACCTTAACCCATCTCAGCAACCTTGTTGCCCAGTATGTCACAAATAACCCTTCTGCCCCTATGCCATATGTTTCTCCTCTTCCCCTATGCTACATGATACCACTCTTTCCCCTATGACACAGGATTCCACTCCTTCCGCTATGCAACATTTCATCCTTCCTGCCCCTATGCAACATTTCTTCCTTTAGGCACCTATGCAAGATTACTCCCTTCATGCACTTATGACCCAAGTTTACCCTAATTATCCTCCCGAAGTTTTACCCTTCTGGTCCTTTGCCATTTCCTGCTCCTCCGCTCTCTGTTGCCCCTTTGCCCTCTGCTGCCCCTCCACCCACTGCTGCCACTCCACCACCTGCTGCAGCACCTGCTCCTCCCCTACCAGTGGAATCAACATCATGGGTAACATGTAGTACAAAACAAGCAATCACTATGCAAAATGTTGACCTAGCGGGTATGCGATGCTGCAAATCAAAATAATATTTTTTCCAATGTATATTTTCACATTTAGTTTTCTTTGTCACTTTTTCATGTTTTTAGTTTCATGTAATACACAAATTTGAAGAAAATTAACTGGTTTCCTTGTTTTTTTGACCATTAACTTTAAGCATTACATTTGAAGCAAATACCACAAGGTACTTACATGTAAAGGATGATAAAATCACATATTCTTTATAGCCGAAATATTCTTGGGAATCTGGAGGGCTATGATTCGCCCCAAAAATATAAAAGTAAACATGACATGAAATTTATGAAACATGGCAATTTCATGAAACTATAATTTAAAAAGTAAGAGAACCGCATTCCCAGTGTATGGTACTACATAGGCATACATAGTAGATGCCATAGGCAAGAATTTTAAACGTTTTTGCAGCACACAACCACAATGTTAATGTACACAAGCATGCAAGAACTAGACAGCAAGCACATAACATTTTAAAACAGACAAGCATTGGTAATGTGTGACATTACTACGTTAAAAATATATGAAAATGATTTGAAAAGCGGAGACAAATTCACAAGTATGCAGTGCTTGTAAACTATACAAGAATACACCTACCTCTGTAGTTGAATAATCCTATAATATTAAAATGTAATATCCTAAATGGCAGCACACAGATTCCCACTGACAAAATAACACTAAAGTTATCTCCCTCTGTCAGTTTTATACAGTATTGTATACTAAGATGACTGATGTCAGCTGTGCAGGGGAATAGTCAATTTCTCCTACTTGTAAGTGGCTGTGTTTGGTCATCATTATCATCCATAAGTTAGATTTGACCTCGAGCAGGTGAAACCTTACACCTGAAAAACAGCTTACTTCTGCTTGGAGTTTGAATCGCATATATCTGCCAGGGAAAGCCTATACTGTACATTGACTATGTGCGTACGACCTTTCCCCACCCCGTTCCACCCATGAAATTGTAGGATGTCATAAGTCCTTTGCGCTCAGAAGTGAATTAGATGTTGTTGTATTCACCGCCGTGTGGTCCGGTTCTGGGCATACGCAGATCGATTTTGCACAAAATGCACCACATATTGGCATTTGCTTTTGTTAATGAATCAGGCCCACAATGTATAAAATCAATGATTTAAAATATTAATAAAAAAATAAAAAAAATAATAACAGTTGAGATCTACACTACAGTATATTGAATATCACAAGGAACTTTTAGTGTCAGTATTACTTATACACATTTAGAATCAGAGAAAGTGTTTCAAAATTGCTTAAAATATCCTTGAGGAACTTTTGAGTTTAGAAGCTGATAATCCCAAGTATAAATTTCTCTCATTAAGTCCCAAAGCCAACACGTGTAGAGTATAACTATGTGAATTCGGCATATAAGTGCTTAGTATAGAATCTTCTCTATAGGGAACACCCGTGGGTATATTTACTAAACTGTGGGTTTGAAAAAGTGGAGATGTTGCCCATAGCAACCAAACAAATTCTAGCTATCATTTTGTAGAATGCACTAAAGAATCTAATTGGTTTCACTAGGCAACATCTCCACTTTTTCAAACCCACAGTTTAGTAAATATACCCCCTGGAATCTTTAGGGAGACATATCCCTGGTGTACAATGTCTTCAACAAATCCCCAATATACTTTTTGGTCCCGCACGGCAAAAGATGTGATAATAATACCTGCTTTACTCACATATTCCATATCTTGCTTGTAGCCGTGGCTACCCTAATCAGTCTAATGAATCAGTCTATTCTAATATGCCGGTTCTAACTGTCAATGTGCAAGCTAGGTTCCAGGTTTGATTCTCGTGCTGCAGTTGGTTATTCCACTGTCTAATGTTTTGCCCCTCCCCTGGTACTTACCCTGATACTCAACAACTAGGGGTATCCAGAGAGGTCCAATGCTACTCAGAATTGGGTTGATACTGTGTAAGTGTGGTGTCCCAATAATGTTTTGCCCCCAAATCACACTTGTCACAACCACATTTTTTTGTTTTGACTATTAAGCCGAGGTTTGCCATGTGGTTTGCAAACCAACGCTTGGTACTTGGGACGGATTATATTCCAGCAAGATCTCCAAACCATGAATGCGGTTTGGGACATTGCAGTTTTTATTAATGTGAATTGAATTGGGTCTTTGCCCCTTAGTAATGGAATGGTTTACAAACTGCACATCAAATTGCATGAAAACCTGCGGTTTGATCTAACTGTAGATTTTCCCCTAGTCTTAAATTGAGGTCTACTGAAAATCACCATATCATGAGAGGTGTAAAAATTATAACTTAATATTCTAAAAATTTGTTAACAATCGTAAATATAATTAAGTAAGTGGCTTGGAGAAAAGGATGTTCTAAGTAAAACATAATATAGATATAATTAGTTGCTATTTAAATAACAGCCCCTCACTCGACTCTTGAATGTGGTATTGCAAAAATACTGTGTTCACCTTATTTATTTCCATGATTGTTAGCACAGTGCCTCAACCCAAGCCTTCTAGACTGCATGCTGTGGGGAAGTAGGTAGCTCGTCTAACCAGGGTACGACTTGGAAGACCCCCCTGAATACATAGAACTCTCAGTGATAACACAACACAGCAAATATGTAAAAGCCACATTGGTATGTTTATTAAAAAGGGTGGGTGATTAGAAAATTTAAATTAACAGGTGGAACATGCAAAATGCATTAGACCGTTTAATCTCCAAACAACTTTCAATCACAAATAGAATGCACTTGTCAAACTCAACTTCTATGAGACACGTCTCACTAAACAGAATGTATATGTCTACAGTGCTACCACTCTTTTGATAGAACCAAATTAGGCAAAGAGCGACGAGCAAATAAAACAGAGTCAAATTGACAATATAGAAATACATTTTAATTAAACAAATCCATTTAGTACAACCATTAAAAAATTTGTATAATGGTCCACTTGAACAACACAAAGGGCTGAGTGGCCATAACAGCTCAGTCAGTAAATGCAAGTATATAAACCTCCCTACATATGTAATAAACTTGAATAAAGAATCTCAAGAGCACCACACTTTCAATTATAACATCTCTCTCACTCAAGCTATGTGAAGTAAATAATACATTCACATTTATAGTTTTATGTAGAGCTGCAGTATTAAAATTACACGTTATCTCAGACTGTTTGCAGTGTATGTATATGTATGTTAATGATGAATACACTTATCTGTCACAATGAAAGCAGGACTGTAGGCAGGCTGCAACAGTAATTCTCCTCTTGCTACACCTTCCTTTCTCTAAGGCCAGGCTACTATTTATGCTCTCCAATCCTCTGATTGGTGCCAATTGGCCCTCGATCTCCCTCCATTCTCCTCCACTGTTTCCACAACACAGCCCAGAAGGCTAGACTGCTGGAAAATACAAATAGAGCATTAATCAAAGTGCCGCCATTTTGTTGTAGCCCTTAAGAAGATGATTTATTTTAAATTTTATGCCAGTGTCTTCAGCACTCTATATTTCTGCTTACGTGCACTATCCTCATGTATGCGCCATTTAGTAGCTGATCTCAATTTTTAAAACAGTTATTTATCCCCCTGAGATCTCCATCCTTTTACTGTAATGATCAAGTGCATTCTGGGAGTAAACAAGCCCCATCTTTCCAAACTGTGCAGTGAACAAGAAACTGCTTTCTCCATTAATCTTCCATGTGGCAGCATCACTGGTAAGCACAGAACCTCAACTCTGCTACTATTACACTGACAGTCAGCTTCATCCTGTAATGTGCTCACCATTGTTTCACATATATTTTTTGTGACGATTTCATTAGAGATGAGCGCACTCGGATTTATGAAATCCGAGCCCACCCGAACGTTGCTGATCCGAGTCGGATCCGAGACAGATCCGGGTATTGGCGCCAAATTCAAATCTGAAACTGAGGCTCTGACTCATAATCCCGTTGTCGGATCTCACGATACTCGGATCCTATAAATTCCCCGCTAGTCGCCGCCATCTTCGATCGGGCATTGATCAGGGTAGAGGGAGGGTGTGTTAGGTGGTCCTCTGTCCTGCTATATCTCGTGCTGTTCAGTTCAGTGCTGTGCTGTGCTCAGTCCAGTGGTGCTGTGTCCTGTGCTCTGTCCTTCTGAGGTCAGTGGTGCTGCTGGGTCCTGTGCTGTGTCCTGTTCAGTCCAGTGGTGCTGTGTCCTGTGCTCTGTGCTTCTAAGGGCATAGTTATTTCCCCAATATTCCCCTGTGTTTAAAAAAATAAAAAAAAGTTATTTAAAAAAATACCAAAAACTAATTTAATTTTTTTTTAATTACCACAAAATTTGCACAACCAATCCTGCAGTATAAGCCCATTGGTACTGCAATATTACCAAGTTCACACATTCAGCAGTAAAAGTCCAGTGGTACTGCAATATTACAAAGTTCACACATTCTGCAGTATCAGTCCAGTGGTGCTGTGTCCTGTGCTCTGTCCTGCTGAGTTCCGTAGTGCTGCTGGGTCCTGTGCTGTGTCCTGTTCAGTCCAGTGGTGCTGTGTCCTGTGCTCTGTGCTTCTAAGGGCATAGTTATTTCCCCATTATTCCCAAGTTTTTAAAAAATAAAAAAAAAGTTAAAAAAAAAATAAAAATAAAAAATTTTAAGAAAAAATATAATTATAACCAAATTTACAAAATCTACAAAACCAATCCAGCAGTATAAGCCCATTGGTACTGCAATATTACCAAGTTCACACATTCAGCAGTAAAAGTCCAGTGGTACTGCAATATTACAAAGTTCACACATTCTGCAGTATCAGTCCAGTGGTGCTGTGTCCTGTGCTCTGTCCTGCTGAGTTCCGTAGTGCTGCTGGGTCCTGTGCTGTGTCCTGTTCAGTGCAGTGGTGCTGTGTCCTGTGCTCTGTGCTTCTAAGGGAATAGTTATTTCCCCATTATTCCCAAGTTTTTAAAAAATAAAAAAAAAGTTAAAAAAAATATTAAAATAAAAAATTAAAAAAAAAAAGTAATTATAACCAAATTTGCAAAACCAATCCAGCAGTATAAGTCCATTGGTACTGCAATATTACCAAGTTCACACATTCTGCAGTATCTTGTGCTACATATAATGGAGACCAAAAATTTGGAGGCTAAAGTAGGGAAAGATCAAGACCCACTTCCTCCTAATGCTGAAGCTGCTGCCACTAGTCATGACATAGACGATGAAATGCCATCAACGTCGTCTTCCAAGCCCGATGCCCAATCTAGTAGTACCGGGCATGTAAAATCCAAAAAGCCCAAGTTAAGAAAAAGTAGCAAAAAGAGAAACTTAAAATCATCTGAGGAGAAACGTAAAGTTGCCAATATGCCATTTACGACACGGAGTGGCAAGGAACGGCTTAGGCCCTGGCCCGTGTTCATGACTAGTGGTTCAGCTTCACCCACGGATTTTATCCCTCCTCCTCCTCCCCCCCCTACAAAAAATTGAAGAGAGTTATGCTGTCAGCAACAAAACAGCAAACAACTCTGCCTTCTAAAGAGAAATTATCACAAATCCTCAAGGAGAGTCCAAGGGTGTTGGTGGTTGTCAAGCCTGACCTTCCCATCACTGTACGGGAAGAGGTGGCTCGGGAGGAGCCTATTGATGATGTAGCTGGCGCTGTGGAGGAACTTGATGATGAGGATGGTGATGTGGTTATTGTAAATGAGGCACTAGGGGGGAAACAGCTGATGTCCATGGGATGAAAAAGCCCATCGTCATGCCTGGTCAGAAGACCAAAAAATGCACCTCTTCGGTCTGGAGTTATTTTTATCCAAATCCAGACAACCAATGTATGGCCATATGTAGCTTATGTAAAGCTCAAATAAGCAGGGGTAAGGATCTTGCCCACCTAGGAACATCCTCCCTTATACATCACCTGAATAACCTTCATAGTTCAGTGGTTAGTTCAGGAACTGGGGCTAGGACCCTCATCGGTACAGGGACACCTAAATCCCGTGGTCCAGTTGGATACACACCAGCAACACCCTCCTCGTCAACTTCCTCCACAATCTCCATCAGATTCAGTCCTGCAGCCCAAGTCAGCAGCCAGACTGAGTCCTCCTCAATACGGGATTCATCCGAGGAATCCTGCAGCGGTACGCCTACTACTGCCACTGCTGCTGTTGCTGCTGTTAGTCGGTCATCTTCCCAGAGGGAAAGTCGTAAGACCGCTAAGTCTTTCACAAAACAATTGACCGTCCAACAGTCGTTTGCCATGACCACAAAATACGATAGTAGTCACCCTATTGCAAAGCGTATAACTGCGGCTGTAACTGCAATGTTGGTGTTAGACGTGCGCCCGGTGTCCGCCATCAGTGGAGTGGGATTTAGAGGGTTGATGGAGGTATTGTGTCCCCGGTACCAAATCCCGTCGAGATTCCACTTCACTAGGCAGGCGATACCAAAAATGTACAGAGAAGTACGATCAAGTGTCCTCAGTGTTCTAAAAAATGCGGTTGTACCCACTGTCCATTTAACCACGGACATGCGGACAAGTGGTTCTGGGCAAACGAAGGACTATATGACTGTGACAGCCCACTGGGTAGATGCATCCCCTTCCACAGCAACAGCAACAACTGCATCAGTAGCAGCATTTACAAAATGGCTGCTCGTGCAAAGGCAGGCAACATTGTGTATTACAGGCTTTAATAAGAGGCACAACGCTGACAACATATTAGAGAAACTGAGGGAAATTATCTCCCAGTGGCTTACCCCACTTAGACTCTCATGGGGATTTGTGGTGTCAGACAATGCCAGTAACATTGTGCGGGCATTAAATATGGGCAATTTCCAGCACGTCCCATGTTTTGCCCACACCATTAATTTGGTGGTGCAGCATTACCTCAAGAGTGATAGGGGTGTGCAGGAGATGCTTGCGGTGGCGCGCAAAATTGCTGGACACTTTTGGCATTCAGCCAGTGCCTACCGCAGACTAGAGGCACATCAAAAAAGCATGAACCTGCCCTGCCATCACCTCAAACAAGAGGTTGTGACGTGCTGGAACTCCACCCTCTATATGCTGCAGAGGATGGAGGAGTAGCAAAAGGCCATTCAGGCCTACACAGCCACCTACGACATAGGCAAAGGAGTGGGGATGCGCCTCAGTCAAGCGCAGTGGAGATTGATTTCCGTGTTGTGCAAGGTTCTGCAGCCATTTGAACTTGCCACACGAGAAGTCAGTTCCGACACTGCCAGCTTGAGTCAGGTCATTCCCCTGATCAGGCTGTTGCAGAAGCAGCTGGAGAAAGTGAGGGAGGAGCTGGTAAGCCATTGCGATTACACCAAGCATGTAGCTCTTGTGGATGTAGCCCTTCGTACGCTTTGCCAGGATCAGAGGGTGGTCACTCTTTTAAAGTCAGAGGAATACATTCTGGCCACCGTGCTTGATCCTCGGTTTAAAGCGTATGTTGTGTCTCTGTTTCCGGCGGACACAAGTCTACAGCGGTGCAAAGACCTGCTGGTCAGGAGATTGTCCTCTGAAGAGGACCGTGACATGCCAACAGCTCCACCCTCATTTTCTTCCACATCTATGGCTGCGAGGAAAAAGCTCAGTTTTCCCAAAAGAGGCGCTGGCGGGGATGCTGATAACATCTGGTCCGGACTGAAGGACCTGCCAACCATTGCAGACATGTCTACTCTCGCTGCATTGGATGCTGTCACAATAGAAAAAATTGTGGATGATTACTTTGCTGACACCATCCAAGTAGACATGTCAGACAGTCCATATTGTTACTGGCAGGAAAAAAAGGCAGTTTGGAAGCCCCTGTACAAACTGGCTCTATTTTACCTGAGTTGTCCCCCCTCCAGTGTGTACTCGGAAAGAGTTTTTAGTGCAGCGGGGAACCTGGTCAGTGAGCGACGAAGGAGGTTGCTTCCTCATAACGTTGAAAAAATGATGTTTATAAAAATGAATAATCAATTCCTCAATGAAGTACAGCACTGCCCTCCAGATAGTACCTGTGGTTGTGGAGTCCAGCGGGGACGAATTGATAATGTGTGATGAGGAGGAAGTACACACTGTAGGGGGAGAGGAATCAGAGGTTGAGGATAAGGACGACATCTTGCCTCAGTAGAGCCTGTTTAGTCTGTACAGGGAGAGATGAATAGCTTTTTTGGTGTGGGGGCCCAAACAAACCAATCATTTCAGCCAAAGTTGTTTGGTAGGCCCTGTCGCTGAAATGATTGGTTTGTTAAAATGTGCATGTCCTGTTTCAACAACATAAGGGTGGGTGTGAGGGCCCAAGGACAATTCCATCTTGGAACTTTTTTTTTTGCATTATATGACCAATCAACAGTCGTTTGCCATGTTCAAAAAGTAAAACCAAATTTAAACAAATTCAAGAAATTAAACCAAAAGTAAAATGCCCTGTCATAATTTAAAACAAGAGGTATTGACGTGCTCTAAAACTACTGTATTGTTGTTTATATTTTATAAACACTACACTTGAAAGCTGGAGTCTTTCAATGAAAAAGTAACTGTCCATTACACAAATATTTGCAACAGGGACATTTTTAGGGTTAAGAAAGTCAACTAATAACACTTCGACGCTGTCTGTCTTAGACTCTTTATAAACACTACACTTGGTAGTTGGAGGAGGTATTGTGGCCCCGGCACCAAATTTACTACCGGGGCCACTCCACTGTGCAGTCCATATTTAGGTGTATCAGATATTAAACAACGGTGACAGTTGATGCCCAATTTTTTAATTATATTGTTGGCACTGTAAAAAATTGTGTTCCAGGCACACCACACTACGCAGTCCATACCCTTTTTTGGTGGAATTCTGACCCGTGGAGGGTTTTTTAATTATATTGTGGCCTCGGTACCAAATCGTGTACCGGGGCCACCACACTACGCAGTCAAGATAGATAGATGCGTATCATAGATAAAGTACATTCAGTGGTGTGGGGCAAATTGAAAAATATTCTAAAAGCACGGACATTATCAAAAACAAGAGGTTTTCACACGCTGAAACTCCAACATGTATATGATGGAGAGGATGGAGGAGCAGCCGTATGTGCAGTGTAATGCAGACCTGTTGAAGGTTTTTTTATATATTTTATTGTGGTGCCCAGTGCCCACTACTCTACGCAGTCCAGATACTATTTTTGGGTGTATTTCTGACCTGTTGAAGGTTTTCTATATATTTTTTATTGTGGTGCCCAGTGCCCACTACTCTATGCAGTCCAGATACTATTTTTGGGTGTAATTCTGACCTGTTGAAGGTTTTCTATATATTATATTGTGGTGGCCAGTGGCCAGTCCGCTATGCAGTCCAGATACTTGATTGGTGGAATTCAGACCAGTTGAGGGTGTATTTATTTTATTGTGGCCCAGGTATCAAATTGGGTACCGGGGCCACCCCACTACGCAGTCCAGATACTTGTTTGGTGGAATTCAGACCAGTTGAGGGTTTTATTATTATATTGTGGGGACCACTCTATAACACACTACCACTCTATACCACTCTATTTAATACTTTAATTCTATGTAATACTTTAATTCTATTACTAATTCCCATAAAGAGGAACTGCCGCTTCTATTTAATACTTTAATTCTATTAGTAGTTACCCTAAAGAGGAACAAAATAAACCAATTTTACCAAAAGTATAATATGACTTACAAACACTACACTTGAAAGATGGTGCCTTTAAATGAAAAAGTCAGTCTTCATTGCACGACTATGTGCAACAGGGACAGTTTTTTGGTTTACAAAGTCAACCAATAACACTTCGACCCTGTCTGTCTTTAACATACTTGATGGGATCTCAATGACGAATGGTTTGTACCATGTTTGGAGGAGGTATTGTGGCCCCGGTACCAAATTAGGTACCGGGGCCACTCCACTATGCAGTCCAGATAGAGGTGTATCAGATATTAAACAACGTTGACTGTTGCTGCAAAAATTTTAAATAATATTGTGGGGAACACTACACTACGCAGTCCATAAACTTTTTGGGTGGAATTCAGACCTGTGTAGGGTTTTTTAATAATATTGTGGTGACCCACTCCTCTACGCAGTCCAGGTACATTATTGGAGCGAATCATACAAGTTCAGGGTTTTTAATTTATATTGTGGTGACCCACTCCTCTACGCAGTCCAGGTACATTATTGGTGCGAATCATACAAGTTCAGGGTTCTTAATTTATATTGTGGTGACCCACTCCTCTACGCAGTCCAGGTACATTATTGGAGCGAATCATACAAGTTCAGGGTTTTTAATTTATATTGTGGTGACCCACTCCTCTACGCAGTCCAGGTACATTATTGGTGCGAATCATACAAGTTCAGGGTTTTTAATTTATATTGTGGTGACCCACTCCTCTACGCAGTCCAGGTACATTATTGGTGCGAATCATACAAGTTGATGGTTTTCTTATTATATATATTGTGGTGACACACTCCTCTACGCAGTCCAGGTACATTATTGGTGCGAATCATACAAGTTGATGGTTTTCTTATTATATATATTGTGGTGACCCACTCCTCTACGCAGTCCAGGTACATTATTGGTGCGAATCATACAAGTTGATGGTTTTCTTATTATATATATTGTGGTGACCCACTCCTCTACACAGTCCAGGTACATTATTGGTGCGAATCATACAAGTTCAGGGTTCTTAATTTATATTGTGGTGACCCACTCCTCTACGCAGTCCAGGTACATTATTGGAGCGAATCATACAAGTTCAGGGTTTTTAATTTATATTGTGGTGACCCACTCCTCTACGCAGTCCAGGTACATTATTGGTGCGAATCATACAAGTTCAGGGTTTTTAATTTATATTGTGGTGACCCACTCCTCTACGCAGTCCAGGTACATTATTGGTGCGAATCATACAAGTTGATGGTTTTCTTATTATATATATTGTGGTGACACACTCCTCTACGCAGTCCAGGTACATTATTGGTGCGAATCATACAAGTTGATGGTTTTCTTATTATATATATTGTGGTGACCCACTCCTCTACGCAGTCCAGGTACATTATTGGTGCGAATCATACAAGTTGATGGTTTTCTTATTATATATATTGTGGTGACCCACTCCTCTACACAGTCCAGGTACATTATTGGTGCGAATCATACAAGTTCAGGGTTTTTAATTTATATTGTGGTGACCTACTCCTCTACGCAGTCCAGGTACATTATTGGTGCGAATCATACAAGTTCAGGGTTTTTAATTTATATTGTGGTGACCCACTCCTCTACGCAGTCCAGGTACATGTTTTGGTGCGATTAAGACCAGTTGATGGTTTTCTTATTATATTGTGGGGACCACTCCACTACGCAGTCCAGAAAGATAGCTCGTTGCAACGTTTTGGACTAAGAACTATATTGTGAGGTGTTCAGAATACACGGTAAATTAGTGGAAATGCTTGTTATTGAATGTTATTGAGGTCAATAATAGCGTATGAGTGAAAATAAGCCCAAAAAATTTATTTTTTTACTTTTTATGCTTTTTTCCAAAAAAATCCGAATCCAAAACCTTACATCCGAACCAAAACCTTTCGGCAGGTGTTTTGCGAAACAAATCCGAACCCAAAACATCAAGAAAATCCGGATCCAAAACACAAAACACGAGACCTCAAAAGTCGCCCGTGCACATCCCTAGATTTCATATTGTAATTGAATACGGTCCCTTCTTTTTCCTAGTTGTACCATACATATCCTATTTCAGGAAATCCGTAACTCTCCAGATTTTTACCTCTTGTTCACTTATTGGAGAACATAACTGTTTTGCTGCATGTCAGGCTACACACAGGGTAACACATAGCTAGGACAGAATAGTCAGTAATAACTTCTTGGAGTGCACAAGATAATTCCCTTGAAAAGTATGTAATGGCATTACATTGCTTCAATAATTTATTAAAATATCTAGTACAATATAGATGATGGAAATGCTGGTAATTTGTGCATAAATTATTGCAATTAATAGTAATTGTATGCTCTTCTGCTGTATATATTTTTTTCTCTTTATGGCTTTATTCCACATGCATTAGTCATTGTCAATGTTCTGGGTTTTCTCGCCCAAATGGAATACTTCTAATCATTTCAGCTGCTGCACAATTTTGATTGCCGGCTGAACTGTTTTCTGGATGCTGAGTTTATTTAATTAGATCAATTTACTTACCAATGAACACTGAAACACAATTAAATTGAGGTGTATTGTTGCTTTTATAAATTGGATTATTTGAATGTTTATACAAAACTATATGTGCTCTGCAGAAAAGTCAACAAAAAAATTGGAGACTGTTTCTGCACTCTATAATTTTTTAATTTATTACTTTAAGTGGGGAATTAAATTTTGTGCAATGAGCTGTTGAACATCACTGCAATGTCTGGCTGTGTGCAATATTGGGTACTACAGATTTAGGCAGGAGCACACCATTTTTAATTGTATTCCCCTATAATATGTTAGTTTTAGTGTATGAGTGAGCATGCATTGTTGCATTGTAATTAGAGATGGGCGGGCTCGGTTCCCTGAGAACTGAACCCACCCAAACTTCGCCTATCCAAGTACCGAGCCGAGCAGGCTCGGTACTCTCCCGCCCGTTCGGAATCGAAATCGAGGCAAAACGCCATCATGACGTAGTCGGATCTCAGAGCTCGGTTCTCGCGATATTTGAAAAGCATAAATACCCACCTACACAGCAATCCATCGCCATTTGACAGAGGGAGAGAGCAGGGTTAGGTCACAGGCTGTATTAGAGCAGGGACAGAGCAATAATTGTACACCTTATTCTTTGTATTATTATTTCAATTCTAATCCATTCAATTCTATTATTATTACCAATTCTATTAGCAATTGTTAGAGCAGGAAGAGAGGAGGATAGAGGAGGCTTACAAAACACTACAAGTGCTTTGGGTGTTGTCCCATATTCCCCAGTGTGAAGCACTAATTTTTCTGGCTGTCAAAAGTGATATTTGTCAGCAGTATCTATACAATATTTTGCACTACAAGTGCTTTGGGGTGTCCCATATTCCCCAGTGTGAAACATAAATTTTTCTGGTTGTCAAAAGTGATATTTATCAGCAGTATCTATACAATTTTTTGCACTACAAGTGCTTTGGGGTGTCCCATATTTCCCAGTGTGAAACAATAATTTTTTGGCTGCCAAAAGTCATATTTATCAGCAGTATCTATACAATTTTTTGCACTACAAGTGCTTTGGGCTCATAAAAATGAATTCAACACAGTCCACAATAGAGCAGGATCAGCAAGCAGGTGCTGGCACCAGTCATGATGGTAGTCTTCCCTGTACATCATCTGGTAAAGCCTATGTAAAAGTACATAGTCTTTTTAAATCAGGGAAAAAAACACACCCCCAAAAAAATAGTATCAGTATAAGTATAAGTGTAGGGTACCCCCAAATAGGAAAGGGACTTTGGGGCATTTCTATATCAAGTACAGTCTTGAAGGCTGCTGTTTTGGCAATTACTCAATAAGGGTAGGGTGTCATACACAGATTGACCCCAAACTGGCTTTGTCCATTTCAATTTATATTGTACAGTCTATGACGGCTGAATTTTTTACTATTTTCAACAAGTGGAGGGGGGTCTAGAGAGACAGAAACCAAACTGCCTTTGTCCATTTCAATTTATATTGTACAGTCTATAAAGGCTGAATTTTTTACTATTTTCAACAAGTGGAGGGGGGCCTAGAGAGACAGAAACCAAACTGCCTTTGTCCATTTCAATTTGTATTGTACAGTCTATAACGGCTGAATTTTTTTACTATTTTCAACAAGTGGAGGGGGGCCTATAGAGACAGAAACCAAACTGCCTTTGTCCATTTCTTTAGATATTTAACTATAAGTGTAGGGTGTAATATACACCCAAAGAATATGGCTGCATTGCCAATATGCATAGATGGAGAGGAAGACAATCTGGTTTGTGTGTAGAATTAATGACTGCCTACCAGGAATTAAACAGTTTTTTTTCAGAATTCATTAGCTTTACAATTACATTACTTATCCAAGAAACAGGTGGACCACTAAATTCGGTTATTTTATGCCCAAAAACATTGATTTTTAAACAAAATTGCAAAACAAAACCAAACAAAACCAAAACCAAAACACGCAAGGGCGGTTTAGCAAAACCAAAACCAAAACACAATGGTAATCCAGATCCAAAACCAAAACTAAAACACGGGGGTCAATGAGCATCTCTAATTGTAATATATTAAATTGGTCCTATTTGCTGTTTTGATGTCTTTGTTTATGTCACACAACATATACCGAGACAGTATGAAAGAAGTGCTTAGCATGTGAAAGTTGCCGAGACAGTCATACTGAAACAATAAAAAAAAGTTAAGGAAAGTTTAAACCGCTAACAAATGTCAAAATGCAATTTTTGAGTTGTACTAATGTTTTTTTGAGTTGCACTTATTTTTAGCAGCGTTAAACTCTACATACATAGATAAGTACATTTCTTTTGCGTGTGTATTTTTCTACTTACGTTTAGTGCACAAAGACGTCCAACGCTAAATGAAGCTCTTAATCTCTTGTTTGATCATATTATAACTTAGTGCAAACACTAATAATACAACAACTGAGTAAATGAATATAGTAAGCCTACTGCTATGAGTGAAGATTGCAGTTATGAGGTATTAGTGTTTCCAAGCAAAACCATTCAACTTCCTCAGAATTTCAAGGTAACTCCAGAATTCTGGGCAAGTAATTCTCCCGCATTCTGTCCACTTCCTAGTCATGAAATGATATGATTGCAGCAATGTTTTTTGGGGGCGGGTCCAAAATGGCGTGATTTGTAGCACTCCGCACCACCCTGCAGCTGTGCTTCACGTCCTCTCTCTCGGAGGAACTCTCGGTGTGGACAATAAAAATGTTGGGAACAAGCATTAATAAAACAATACTGGGTAATACATACATACATACAGAGAGATAAGAGGGCACTGATCGCAAGCTTACAATCTATGTGACAATGGGAGTTTGAGACACAAGGGCACATGCTACATCATACTGCACATTAGGCCAGCTAGAATGCAAAGGTAAAAAGTATTGAGTAAGCTGTGTGATCAGTGACAAAACTATGTTGGTCAAAGGGGTGTTGTCTTGTATTAGAGGGTGGTAATAGGGCAACCTAGGGAGATTAAGATGCTGCTTGAGGAATATCATAAACTTGTCTAAAGAGGTGGGTTTTCAGAGAAGGCTTGAAGGTTTGAAGACTAGAGGAAAGTCTTACTGTGCGAGGGAGGGAATTCCACAAAGTGGGTGCAGCCCTAAAAAAGTCCTGTAATCGGGAATGGGAGGAAGTGATGAGAGGGGAAGAGGGACACAGATCTTGTGCAGAACGGAGGTGTCGAGTTGGGAGATATTTTGAGACAAGTGAGGAGATGTATGTCAGTGCAATTCTGTTGATGGCCTTGTATCTTAGTAGAAGAATTTTATATTGAATTAGTTGAAAAACATGTAACCAATGTAGAGACTGACAGAGTGATTCAGCAGAGGAAGAACGTTTGCAAGGAAAATTAATCTAGCCACTGCATGCAAAATAGATTGTAGGGGTTCAAGTCTGATTTTGGGAAGACCAGTAAGGAGGGAATTGCAATAGTCGATGCTGGAGATGATGAGTGCATGAATTAAGGCTTTTGCAGTGTCCTGTGTGAAATATGTGTGTATTCTGGAAATGTTCTTTAGATGTATGTAACAGTCGATGTGGGGAATAAACAATAGTTGTGAGTCAAGGTTTACACCTAGGCAGCAAGCTTGCAGGGTGGGATTTATGGTCATGTTATCAACAGAAATTGAAATGTCAGGCAGGGAGCTACTGTTTTTGGGTGGGAATATTATTAATTCAGGTTTTAAAAGATTGAGTTTGAGTTGGTGAGAAGACATCCAAAATGAAATGGCAGAAAGACAGTCAGTAACGCGAGACAACACAGATGGTGAAAGATCAGGAGAGGATAGATAGATAGATTTGGGTATCATCCGCATAAAGATGATACTGAAATCCAAAGGAGGTTATTAGTTTTCCAAGAGAAGCAGTGTAGATAGAGAATAGCAGAGGACCTAGGACTGAGCCTTGTGGTACTCCAACTGATAAAGGAAGTGAAGCAGAGGTGGAAAGAGCAATTAGATAGGTAGGATAAGACCCAGGATATAACATTATGTCCTTGTATATCAATGAATAAATTTGTATAGTTCATTCAATTTCTCACTGTTTTGTAGTGCAGTATTCTTAATAAATGTTCTTTCTCTTACTCGAAGTGAGAATCCTCTTTGTGTAATTCAACGTGTCATATATGAAAAAATAGAAAAACAAATCATGGTGCAGTATTTCCTAATAGCACATATCAATAAAAGTGATTAGTTTTCATTTATAAATACAATACTTCTATGGAAAAATATTATTTTCACCGACAGAAATAAAATAGAAGGGTGTAAAATCACAAATACAGCTTTATTACCAGTACAATAACTGGATAAAAATACAGACAAACAAAATACATTCCTTAAGAAACAATCCCGAATTTAGGTACAGAGGGGTATTTACCACATATTGATAGTAAAAAAGCATATAATCAAATACCTGAATCCCCAGTAGATGGTAACTTCAGGGTGCTGGCTTCTTGTATTCGAGAATATCTGTGCAGTTAGTGAACACTGAACCTAACATCCGCTCTCCACCACCAACGCATTTCAATTGTCACAATCTAATTGAAGGTATGGAGAGGTAGTATTCACCTAGGTATTTTAACCTCTCTTAGCCAATCCCCTACTTTCAGCAGCGGGATTCAGGTGTAATCAGAATTAGACTTTAAGACATTGATATTCTTAAAACATACAGAAAAGACATAAAACAACCTGCTTGTAACATTCTTATAGTATGTATACCTTTTTTCACATAAAACTCTGTACATTTCTCTGTATAATTTCTCTATTATAATGATTTATTTATGATGTGTATATGAGGATGAATATCTATAGAAATTGTACCGTATGCAATGTATATTTGCTACAGTAAAACCCATTTCTTAATGAAATATAGTGTTTGCATCGCTTTATATAATTGGTTAGCACCAGGGTTAATGAAGGGAAGATTATCATATGTTTTTATTTTATATTATTTTATTTTGTTTTTAGGTAATATGGCAGAATCCCTAACTTAAAAGAC
Organism: Mixophyes fleayi; assembly: GCF_038048845.1. Lineage (NCBI taxonomy): Eukaryota > Metazoa > Chordata > Amphibia > Anura > Limnodynastidae > Mixophyes > Mixophyes fleayi. The sequence continues at coordinate 277,376,410 of NC_134402.1, forward strand.
AACGCTGATATTGCCATTCATGCATTTAGTTAATATCGAAGTGATGAAAGAACACAGACAACACACATTTATTCAGTGAAATGTACAGAGTTTTAGTGTTTCCAAACAAAATCATCCAATTTTCGCAGAATTTCAAGGTAACTCCAGAATTCCGGACAGGTAAGTCTGCCACATCCTGTCCACTTCCTAGTCACGGAATGACGTGATTGCAGCATTGCTTTTTGGGGGAGGGTCCAAAATGACGTGATTAGTAGTACTCCGCACCACTCTACAACTGTGCTTCACATCTGCTCTCCAGGAGGATTTCCCGGAGTGGACAATAAAAATGTTGGCTAGAATGGTTATCCAAATTCACATTAGATTCCCTAATATGAAAGGGAGCTCAGTACAAGACTTTTTAGGTCAAAACCTAAATGGCTCAAGAGCATTCAACTCAAGATGCTAAACTATAGGATGATGTACTACAAAATCCTTTGAATGGCTGACTAATATATATATATATATATATATATATATATAAAAAGTTAGTTGAGGAAAAAAAAGAGAGCAGCGTGTAGCCCGCGCCCCTGCATAGCTACGCTCCGTGTGCTTGGACTGGGCGGATATTTACATTCAAACCAGCGGAATACACGAGCTGACAGTGTGGCGACTGCAGACACCAGAGACCCGAGAGGTTTTGTGACTGGTGTATGATTGAGGAACAGACATACAGATGTGCTGATTATGCAGATTTCTGGAGAAACATCATGATACCGGGGAAGCTGGTTATATTATTATTCTGGAAGTTGCTACACAGCTAAACGGTTCCTGCCTTTGAATAAGAGCAGTTTATGCAGATAAGCTATTTTATTGATCTTTTGGTGTGGTGATTATGGTGATGGGCTATCACATATACACACTAGTCCTCTGATTTCTCTGTTTTCTGTCTTTTACATATATACAAGACTGGACTTATAACCTTGGTCCAAGAGGACTGTGAGGAAACGGGGTACTACTGGACTGAGAACTATGTAATCATCACCCGTTTCTCACGGTTTATTGTACTTTTTAATCCTTGGCCCAGTCTAAGTATATACACCAGAGCATTGGTGTATTATGTGTATTATTATTTCATGTTATTGGATACATTTTGCCCATACTATTACCTGTGATATTGTATGTAGTATAAATAGAAACAATATTGCCATACTGTGTGAAAATATCAGAACAACAGCAGTCATTTTGCTTGTGCTAGCTAATGTAATTACCATTTGTCTCAAATGTGTATTGTATGGGGTGCAGCTGAGATGAGGTTTGTAATCAGAACAATGTCTGAGTTAATTAGCTGGCAGCCCATGTTAATTAGCTAGGTCAACAGATAACCTGAGAGGTAATGAGGTTAGAACTTCTACTCATATGCAATGTGCCTCCACAGTAATATATTGGTTGAAATAGCATGGGGAAATGTATCAATATGTGTCAATATAAATGTAATTGTATCAAAAGGTATCACAGACTTATATTGTGTAACCCTGCTGATATAATGTGTCAAAAGTCTTATTGTTCCATGTAAGCGTGCAGTGTCATTCCTTGATGTACTATTGTAACCCCATGTGTATTGTATACAGCCAAAACAGCTAATTGAGTCAAGCCATTCTATTGTCTAATCAAGGTAACAGGGACAGTATGTCTAGCAGCTAAATTGTTGACTGGGAGGCCCCTTCTGTAAAGGGGAGGTTTGAGACATTGGACCCTACTTCCTGGGTACAGAGAAAATAAGATAGGGGAGGAGAATGCCAGGGGAGTGATGCGAGTTTGGAGGATCCTGGTGTAGAAGAGATCAGTGAAAAGGACTCTGGGCCAGGGACTGTGGTGCCGCTGGAGGGAACCCTACCAGGACAGGGTTGGTGTGAGCTAGTAGCCCAGGCTAGGAGACACCATAACTGTTTTGCTAAACGGTAGTGGTAATATTGCGGGAGGATAAGACCCTGAAAGGGACAGAGATTATGACTTTGGAGTGCTGACTGCAGGAGGCTGCTGGAGGATACGTGCTACCATTTACCCTGTAACTTGTGAACGTCTTGTGGTGTTGTGCTGTCGTAATAAAGTCTTATTTTGGATATATCTTGGTCTACCCGAGTGAGTTGAATCCCACAGAGGGTAACTTCCATCCCAGCTAAGGGTGGTATCCTCACATTTGGTGGCAAGCAGTGGGATCACTCGGCCCGGTGTTGCAAGAACCGGGAAGGCTGCAAGGGACGCAAGCGGTTGCAGTCCAAGGGCCTTGTAGGTACAGCACAGCACGGGCTACACAGCACCCAAAGGAAGCCTATCAGAGGAGTTGCAAGAAACGTGAGACATGATCAAGTATAACTCCCTAAAACTGGATGAACTCCGGGGATTATGCCAGACAAGGGAAATTGCTACTACCCAGGATGACTTCAGGCCACAACTAGTGGAAAAACTATGCAAATGGGACCTGTGCCTACTCGATAATGCGGGCAGGATGAAAATAGCAGAGGTCCCAGCAGTGGAAGGCACCCAAGTTGGGACTTATGTTGCAGAAATCCTGAAAGCCAAGGAGTTGTATGAGGACCAGGAGCAGCCAGTAAGGATTCAGGAGATTGCAGCTACAATACAAACATCCCCCACCCCAGGCCAGTCAGCAGTGCACAGTGGAAGCTATGACTATGGTCAGCTTCGTCAAGAGCTGCAGCACGTCCTCAGTCAGTGGATCCGGAGAAAAGGACTTGAGCTGGTAAAAGCAGGGCTGACTGAGATATTTCCCAGCCTTCAGGATTGGGTGGCAAAGTGTAACCCACAGTCCTGGGATAAAGCAGAAAAGGGGCAGAGTGAAGGCCAAAGGCGACCCAGCAGTCAAGGACAAGCAATACCACACTTGGGACAAGTCGGGAAGTGGTGCCTTCGATGTGAATACTGGGGACATCTTCAACAGCAGTGTCCCAGGAAAGGAGGTCAATTAGACCAATTCCCTCCCACGGGGGTTGTTGGCAGGAGCCACCCCCGGAAAAACAAACACTACCACCCTGATGCGCCAGAGGCGAGGGGGGTAAAGGCCACTTGCAATGCTGTGGCTGACATGAGGCAAACAACAGGAGGACGCCTTTACAGGCACTTGAAACCTGTATGGGTGGATGGCAGAAAAGCCCAAGGATTTAGAGACTGTGGGGCAGCCATCACCCTGGTACGCCCCGAGTTGGTGGATTCCAGAAGAATTATCCCCAACAAGTACTTTAAAATTAGGATGGAGGATGGACGATGGGCAGAGATTCCAACAGCCCAAGTCCAGTTGCATTGGGGCCATTGTAACAACCTGGTAGAAGTTGGAGTTATGGCAGGAATGTCCAATGAGGTGATTTTGGGCAATGATTTGGGGCAAGACCTCAGGAATTATTTTGTTGAAAAAGCCCATAGAAAGGTGAGCCCCAGGCAGAGGAAGAACAACCACTTCTACACGCCAGTAACTAACGGGTATCAGCAACCTTTCTTTACCATCTCCGGGCCTCTGAGGGTGAGTAGCCAAGACCATCCTGAGGGGGGGTTAGTCCTGGGGGAGGAGGATAAATCTAGACTGCAAGAAGCCCAGCTACTAGATCCAGATCTAGAAGGGATGCGGGCACTAGCAGATATGTCGTATAAGACTGGGGTGGTAGAGGATTGTGCTTGGTTGGATGGGTTACTGTATACGGTGTCCAGCCCAAATCATAAGTACAGGTTGGTAGTCCCACCCGAATATCGGGATCGGTTTATAGCTCAGGCCCATGGGGAAGGGGGTACCGATCACAGAGGAAAAAGGAGAACACGAGCCAGGCTCAGACAGCAGTTCATGTGGTTAGGTTTAGCGAGGGATGTAGACCGCTACATAGCCAACTGTGCAGACTGCAAGAATATGTTAGGGCATGGCTGCAACAGTGACATTCGGACACAGGAGGGGAAAAGGCAGCATAAAAAGCAGGACATTGATGACTGCGTGATGTTACTCTCAGTAGTCCCTGCAGGAGATAGTGTGCAGCAGGATTCCTGCAAGAACCCTGTGCATAAGCGGGTGCAGACTGGGGAAATGAGTAATCCCAGTGCAGAAGGGAACTGGGAAAGGGGGAGGCGTAGCCAGACAGGACCCCAGACAACCAGGGAAAGGCAGTCGGTAAGGCTCTTAGACAGCAGGGCTCAGAGTAGCTACTGGAGCAGGAGACCGAGACTTCCCGCAGAGGTTCTGGGAATTGATAGGTGCTGGCGGCTACAAGAATATAACAAGGTGCAGCAAGTGAACGCTGGAGGCTGCGCACAGTCCAGCAGGAAATTGGTTCATCTCGTGGGAAACCACATAAAACCTGCAGTAGTGTCTGCAGAAGAGACTGGGGCTCAAGTTTAAAAAGTAGGGGAGGAATGTGAGGAAACGGGGTACTACTGGACTGAGAACTATGTAATCATCACCCGTTTCTCACGGTTTATTGTACTTTTTAATCCTTGGCCCAGTCTAAGTATATACACCAGAGCATTGGTGTATTATGTGTATTATTATTTCATGTTATTGGATACATTTTGCCCATACTATTACCTGTGATATTGTATGTAGTATAAATAGAAACAATATTGCCATACTGTGTGAAAATATCAGAACAACAGCAGTCATTTTGCTTGTGCTAGCTAATGTAATTACCATTTGTCTCAAATGTGTATTGTATGGGGTGCAGCTGAGATGAGGTTTGTAATCAGAACAATGTCTGAGTTAATTAGCTGGCAGCCCATGTTAATTAGCTAGGTCAACAGATAACCTGAGAGGTAATGAGGTTAGAACTTCTACTCATATGCAATGTGCCTCCACAGTAATATATTGGTTGAAATAGCATGGGGAAATGTATCAATATGTGTCAATATAAATGTAATTGTATCAAAAGGTATCACAGACTTATATTGTGTAACCCTGCTGATATAATGTGTCAAAAGTCTTATTGTTCCATGTAAGCGTGCAGTGTCATTCCTTGATGTACTATTGTAACCCCATGTGTATTGTATACAGCCAAAACAGCTAATTGAGTCAAGCCATTCTATTGTCTAATCAAGGTAACAGGGACAGTATGTCTAGCAGCTAAATTGTTGACTGGGAGGCCCCTTCTGTAAAGGGGAGGTTTGAGACATTGGACCCTACTTCCTGGGTACAGAGAAAATAAGATAGGGGAGGAGAATGCCAGGGGAGTGATGCGAGTTTGGAGGATCCTGGTGTAGAAGAGATCAGTGAAAAGGACTCTGGGCCAGGGACTGTGGTGCCGCTGGAGGGAACCCTACCAGGACAGGGTTGGTGTGAGCTAGTAGCCCAGGCTAGGAGACACCATAACTGTTTTGCTAAACGGTAGTGGTAATATTGCGGGAGGATAAGACCCTGAAAGGGACAGAGATTATGACTTTGGAGTGCTGACTGCAGGAGGCTGCTGGAGGATACGTGCTACCATTTACCCTGTAACTTGTGAACGTCTTGTGGTGTTGTGCTGTCGTAATAAAGTCTTATTTTGGATATATCTTGGTCTACCCGAGTGAGTTGAATCCCACAGAGGGTAACTTCCATCCCAGCTAAGGGTGGTATCCTCACAAGGACTATCCAGAATCTTGAAAGATCCATTTATTTATGACTTATATTTTCCACTGAACTTTGGTTTATTTTCCAATACTGTCACACCTTGAGCGCCGATTCCTGCACTATACCTATCTATATACTCTGGACTTACCATCCAATATAAGGAAGGCTGCCTCCATACGTGGAAGAGGTGTTTTCGTAGACTCTTTTTGAAATATTATTATACAATACTGTTGTTTGCGCCAATTGTTTATTGCTGTATATTTTCTATATATATATATACATATATATCACAGCAACTCCTGTGATTTCAGTGCTGTAAGAGTCAGTCTGTCTGGGAATGTAGAATCAATGTTACAGGTTTATATAATATTTATAAAGTAATTATTCCCAGAAATTATAAAATGAAAAATGAACTTTAGAAGAATTGAATTGTCTGAATAATAAAATTATTGATTTATAACACTTTCTATTTTTATCTTTTTGGTAATTTCATTCTGATATGATCTACATTAACAATGTTTTAATAAGACACATGGTATTAAGTTAAACTTACTGAAAGTGAATTGGTAAAAACAAATTCACTGTGTATATATTAAATTATAGTCCAAATGTTTCATTTTATACAGGAACTTTTTTCCAAATAATGATTTATTTTGAAGGTCTTGCCTACCTTCTCAGGGGACACTTTTGGAGAGCACACTTGCCAGATTATATTGTTGCCTCATTGCAGAACGATTTCTAGTGTCAAGAGATGGGCTGCCAGCTCTGAATGCTGACAGCAGTTAGCTGAACACCTTCATCCCCCTTCCCAGATATTCACAGCATTCCTTCTTCCTTGGCTTAGTAAAGTGGTAGGCTGTTAGAGAGGCCCTGAAAGGCTAACTGTCAGTGCCCAAATAAGCTTTTCTCCTCAGACCTTCACTAAAGTTCAGGGTGGTAAACTAACTAGCACTCAGTTATCATTATATTCCTGGTTACTTTAAATATACTATAAAATGTCCAACATGTTTACTCAGTATGGTCATTAATCATACCTGCCAACTCCTCCGTAATGTCCTGGAGACTCCTGAATTCAGGGTAGGTCTCCCAGAACCCCAGGAGAGTATGGCAGCCTCCCACATCTGCCTACTTTCTAGTGAAGTAGGAAGAATTAGATCCAAAATGCCGTGATTCTCATGGAATAGCAATATTAGGCCCCGTCCCCACTGTAAAATGATGCATTTGCGTCATTATGTCGCAGGGCCAAGATGGCGTGCTTTGCATAGCCCTGCCCCTGAAACGCCCACCTTTCCCAGACAACTCCCGGACGCTGACGTGAGAAAGTTGGCAAGTATGTCATTAATGTTATCCGAGCAGTGAGCAGAAGGCCCTGAACCTACTTGGACTCTTGTTAATTGACAAAAGCAGGGCTGGTATTATACAAAAAACTGGGCAGAAATCATGGTGGGACACCTCTTATGCTGCATGGACCAGGAACTTAGTGTTATTTTACTTTCCTAATTGAGAGCCATACTGAACAGTCCTGTTGCCAAATTGCCAGATTATCATACGTCGGGCCCATATTTGGGTCCTCGCACACTCACCTGCTACAGGCAAGGGTGCCTCTCAGCGCTGAGCACCACTTTCGTTCATTGGGGGTCCATCTTGGATTTGGGTCTGAGCATGTGCAGACCCTATCTTTTTTTAAATCCTCCTCTTCTTTACTATCGGTGCCTTTCTCATTAGCAGGGTATTTAAGACACTTGCACCTGCACTCAGATGCCTGTTCTTTGCGTGTCAAGCCCTGACAGTGCACAGACGTGGCTCCCTTTGCTCCTTCTGCTTCAGCTAGCTGCTCCAATGATTTCCTGCTTGCTGTTCAGTGTTAAACATCAACAGACATCACTTCCTCCTGTTAAGGTTTCTCAGTTGCAGTTCAGCACCACTCAGACACAGCTACCTCCTTCTCAAGCCTGTTCACCTCTCTGTGGTTTTCTTTTTGCAGAGTTTCTTCTACTCCTGTGTTCTCCGTACAGGTCTTGTCTAACCGCTCTCTCTGAGGGCCTACGACCTGTTGGGCAGTGGCTTCAAAGCCCATACCTTCTTGCTAGGGTTCCCGGTGAAGACAACATGTCCCGTTAGACTTCGCGCCTCCGGGTAGAGTAGTGCCAAGCAGGGGCTGGCTGGCTGGCAGGCTTTAGCCCGGCTGGCAAGCACACAACACTGGACCATACGTAGCGGTCCATTCTTAAAGGGTGTTTTTTGGTACAATATATATTTATCAATATAAAAAGAGGCTATTTTAATGTTGCTTAATCCAGTGACACTTTATTATTATAAATGGTAAATCTTAAATAAATAATGCAACAAAAAACAAATCTAACTTTAAATTGCATTTTATTTTATATGTTCCTTATCCCTACAACACTTTTTTGTTTTTTTAACCACATACCTGACAAACACGGAATAAGGGATCCATGCTACCCTATGTATTGTAAAAATGGGTAAGGTGCTGCCTTAATGGGAAACCAAGGGGTTTTGTTAGAGGTGGGTCCCAATCCTCTAAGAAAGTAAATACAACAACAAGGTAATATTTCTATGTCACAAACAGTGTAATGAACATATATCATTGCATGGCTAGGTATGTTAAACAGTAATTTACTATTTTATTAAGAGCAATTGCATAAAAACACTTTTGAACAAATAATTTGGGCCGGACCAGTAGGAGATTAACTTTACTCAACAGTGATGTGAACAAGTAAGCAAACCTAGTACAGCAGCACTAGATTCTGATTCACTCTAGTAAACCAACCAAGATATTTTGAGATAATCAACAAAGTCTTGTAAATAATTTTCACTTAGAATTTCTCAGAACGAATAGGCCTGACAATCCATAATGTTAGGCAACATATGATCCTTACTGTTCCGTAATAGATATGTAGTAGAGACGATGCAAAGCGCCACTAACGTGGGTGGAAAAATTTCTCAGTGGTCTTCTGGTAAAAAACTCCAAAACCAGTGTCTTAGGTATTTAGACAAATTCATTTTAGAATTTACAATTTTATACAATACATAGGCAATACCGTGAGCACTACTGTTAGGTGCACGCAGCTCTGCCTTCACAAGCAGTACAGTGTGAAGCAGGACATACCTCCCAAATGTCCAAATACTGACTAAGCGAGATATTCAGGTCCGGCGCTCCCATTAGGCAAGGTTAGGCAGTTGCCTAGGGCGCCGGGCTCTGGAGGGCGCCACAGAATAAAAATTAATTTAAAACTGTTCGGCGACAGCTGACCATACCTTCCACGGCCGCCGCACAGCTTCCGATAAATCCACAGGGAGGGGGAAGGGGCTATGGATCACCACCGCCGCCTCTCTGCTCCATCTCCTACCCTCCACTCACTGACTGTTGAGCGTGACATCATCATCACGGCTTGACAGTGTCAGTGAGTGGAGGGGAGGAGATGGAGCAGAGAGGAGCAGCTTTATGGCTGCAAATAAAGGTAAGGAAAGACGTGGAAAGGGGGGGGCACGGATTGTGAAAGTGTGCCTTTGGGGGGGCGCGGATTGTGAAAGTGTGCCTGGGAGGGGGGTGCAGACTGTGAAAGTGTGCCTGGGGGAGCGGGCACGGATTGTGAAAGTGTGCCTGGGGGGGCGCGGATTGTGAAAGTGTGCCTGGGGGGGGCGCAGATTGTGAAAGTGTGCCTGGGGTGGGGCTCGGATTGTGAAAGTGTGCCTGGAGGGGGGCGCGGATGTAAAAGTGTGCCTGGGGGGGGCGCAGATGTGAAAGTGTGCCTAGGGCGCCAAGGGCCCTAGCACCGGCCCTGGAGATATTCACTCAAATTCGGGACTATCCCTCCACATTCAGGACAGTTGGCAGACTATCCTGTTCTCTTCTATCTGTTCTTGTCACTTTCACCACTTGTGGTTGCTGGTGTCTTTAGCTCAGTTGCTACTTGTCGTGATCCTGGAATGTTGGATGCCCTTTTTGTAAAAAAATGGGTGCATGAGATTTAGAAAACTCCAAACAGCCCCGGTGTTAAATCAGTAACACCCACATTTTGTAATTAGGCCTTCCTCCATTTGCCACATTAAAATAATATTCACATTTGCTAAATAGATCTATTTCCCCTCAACCAGCCCCTGACATTAAAATAATAGCAAACACATTTAATAAATAGTCTTATTTCCGTCCAACCAGCCCTAAAATTAAATAGTAATCCCATTTAATATATAATTCTATTTCCCTCCCTCCAAACAGCCTCAGCAATAAACTAAATATATTTTACGTTTAATATAACCATTTCCCCAAACCATTCACGGCATTAAATAATCCATATTCACATTTAATAAATAGCACCCCTCCACATAATCAGCCCCATATTCATTTAATAGTCCCAAACCAACCCAACATTAAATTAAAGGTCCCGTCACCTCATCTTAAATTAATATTCCCCATTATTAAATTAAATTGCCCCATCATCACCCCACAAATAAAATAGCACCCAACAAATAATTAGCCCCCACCTGTACTCCACCATTAAATAGCCTACCTCCCACACTATATTAAGATCCCCCTTCCCTCACATGTTAATATACTGTGCCCACACACACACTCTTCATTAACATACTGTGCCCACACACACACTCTACATTAACATACTGTGACCGCACACACGCACTCTACATTAACATACTGTGCCCACACACACACACACTCTGCATTAATATACTGTGCCCGCACACACACGCTCTACATTAACATAACACACACATTTACTCATTCTATAGTAACATAACACCACATTCTCTCACTCTACATTAACATAACACACTCACTCAATCTGTATTAACATAACACATGCATAATATTAACACCCCCGCCCCCACCAACACTTACTTTGTTCCATCTGCGCCGCACTTCACACATGGGATAGCACTTGTCACATGGTGCATGTCACATGTGACACCAGGACTCTCAGTGATAGGCCAAACATTGGATAGGGAGGGAGGGGGTACAGATTAGAAGGATCCACGGCCAATATAGAAGGTGGATTATCCCGGGGGATTGGGCCAGCCATCAAGCAGTAGAGACTTGGGCACCTGCCCAAAATACACTTTTCTCTGACCGACACAGGGGGCACATGCTCCCCTGCCCCCCTTCCCCGGGTCAGCCCGCCCCTGGTGCCAAGTTAGACAAACCTAGGGATCCTATATTTCAGTTTCGGATCATGACAAAGCTATGTTAAAAAAAATACTCATTACACAAATAACCAGTGGTACAGAACCCACATTTGTTTTATTCTAATTTTACTACATCATATTTTAACTATGCCCCTTCCTGCTATGCAACTGGTGAGGAGGTGCATTACAGCATTAAAATATAATGCTCAGGATAAAATTAAATCTGGTCACAGTATTAGTTCTCAATCTATAAACTAATAATAAAAGTTAATAAAAATAGTTTAATAGTTGATTCTAATAAAATAGTTATTTATGATAGTTGATTACAATTTCTAATGTATGTTTCTGACTACAACATAATCACACAGCAGTAGTGTCTATTGATTGGAGTTCATACATGTGATACATTTTATAATTTTCATATATGTTAATGTGGTTTGTTATTAATCATCATTGTGCTCCATGTATGTTTCTAATTAAAAGGTTAATCCCTCACCTGCACGTCGGAGAAGGAGATTTGTGAGTACTTCACTATTTTATTTAATGCACCTATGTTTGTGGTGCAGATTGGGGTTTTAAACAAGGAGTGCTATGATGCCCCAAATTATTTACAATATAAAAACATAAACAAAAAAAATGAGTGAATTCTTTTTGGTGTGTAAATCTCTTTTTGGATCTTGGCTACTGCAAACTCCACAGACCCATGGTGTTCCTCTGCATTGAGATTTAACCATTTAATTTGTCTGTTATGTATATGTAATGGGAGACCTATTATGGGAAGGGGTTTTTATGATGCCTCTTTGATACAGCATGTTTTGCACCTTATGAGAAGCCCATATTTAAAAGCAAAGTAGTCAGCTTGTGCACATTAAAGGCTGGGTGGAATATTTAGTAAACTACGGGTTTGAACAAGTGGAGATGTTGCCTATAGTAACCAATCAGATTCTAGTTGTCATTTTGTAGAATGTGCTAAATAAATGATAATTAGAATCTGATTGGTTGCTATAGGCAACATCTCCACTTTTTCAAACACGCAGTTTAATAATTATACCCTGTTGTTTTGGTTTTTTTTAAAAATGCATTTCCAGCAGCTTCAGTGATGTACACACAGATATTTACCAACACCATTTGGGAAATTATGGGGTGAATTTCATGTTGATGCACGTTTTTGCTTGTGGGCATGACACTAATGCCTGAAGTAGTTCCATTGAGTTAACGTAGAAAAAAACGTTTATTCATTTTTTATTTGAATAACTTTTTCAAATAGTTTTATTTCTATCTTGAAACTTTGAAATTTTTTACATTTTTTTCTTGTTTACATTTTGCCAAATAAACTACAGTGCTTTTTGCCTACAATGGCAGCCTACATGTTCAAGGTGGAGCTTCTTTACACCCCCTAAAGGATTTCCCTTATCAAAATGAAATTGGTCACGTCATTGTAAAAACTACTGGTTCCTTAGCAACCACCCAACATTGAATGTGGAAGTGCTGAGTGTTCAAACTTTTTACCAAATAAGAACTACATTTTTTTGCCTACTATCACATAGAAGGGTGCAGATCAAAAAGACATAGAAAGGCTGCGGGAAGTCATACACAAAGTCCGTTCAAGAAGTGTAGGAGTGGGAGTGTGCCGTAGCTTGGCAGGGTATTACAAGTGGCAAGCAAGCCTAGTTGCATCCCACTCATAATACCCTACCGAGCTGCGAGCAGCTCCTGCAGCTAGCTAACTGCTTGTGCCACCTAATTCCTGCCGCACAGCTTTAGCCCTGTTTTGACGTGTGTTGCGTCTGCGCCTCACTGCAACTAGGATTACTTACATGGCCACGCCTTCACAGTTCCGCGTTCCTCCCATTCTCTTGTAGTGAGCCGCAAGCTGTCGCAAGTGTTAATCGCGTCCAAGATGCAAGCGGATATGGTACTTTAAGCCACTTTCCCTGTAATACCAACCTGCTGTTACATCAAGTATATTCTCTTAACAAAAGAGCACTTATATATTAATTCCTTTACAAAGCGCCCACTTACCGTTAAACTCTATACCAAAGGCCTGTCCTCTGAGCTGGAGATTTAATAAAGGAGCACTGTGTATCTCTCTTGTAAACAAATTCAGTACACTACTATTATTGAAGGATCCTGTATGCTACTGAAATACTAAACACATACATTTTCATTACCCAAGCTGCTTTAAATTCCATCCAACAATGATGGAAATGTTGAGTAAATGAAACTGAAGCCTTAAACCAGCTGGTAAGTATGATGCATGAGAGTAATTAGAGATTGCTATATGAAGTACATTCCACTCTTGTATTCAGGTTGTCCGCACTATGCTCTAGATATTCAAGGCTCTCTTTATCATGAAAGAGAAAGCAAAACTGTATTAAGATACATAATGTACATATGCGTAGGTCATATAAATAATCTCAAGTTTTCAACTTTGCAGAATTTAGTTAATTTTCATTAGCTGCAAAATATATTTTGTCAAACATCAAATACATCTAATGTGGAAACAAAAAACATACAAGCATTCAGCAAACAAAGGGTTGCTTCAAAGAATTGTTATTTATTCTGAAAATAGTTGACAAAGTATGATTGAAAAGAAATCTTAAGAAGGTACATTGTCAACCTTAACATATTTCAGCACTCTATATTAACATTTGGATTAAACTTACAGATATTTAAATTTTTCAAGTTTTTTATTAAATTATTGCAACTAAAGGGTTAAGTAAAATGTTTAATAATATTTCTCCTGCCAATTTACTATTACTTTGCACGATATTTCACGCTTTGCTTTGATGTAAAATTAACATCTATTATTGCACTTGCAGGTTTGTGTTCCTTGCAGTACTACAAGCGCAAGCATGCCGTTTGTTTTACATTTATTTCTATATTGCAACATTTTGAATGTCAACATTACAACAGTATAGATATTTAGGGGGAATTCAATTCCCCCCAGAGTATTGCCGCGCTAAACCTATTACCATTATTACGGTAAATTTAATCCGGCTTTCTGATCGCAGCTCAACTGTAATAGCACGCAGGCCACGTTACTTTTTACAGTAACGCGGCCAATTGAATTCCCCCTATGTGTAGTGCTGGCAGACATGATGGCCCACACACAGGGCTGCCAAGAGGAATTTAGGGCCCCACTACAGAAACTTCATGGAGCCCCCCTTATAGTCGAGCACACTAAAAATTTAAGCAGCGGGACATATGCCCAAGCACTCCTGACTTTCAGGATATCTACCACCACTGTAGTATAGTTTAGTATAGTATAGAAAGAATGCAGTATGTACAGAAAGAGTTCACAATCTTGGCCTGCACCTTACATTGGGCAAAACACTCACCAAAAATTGGCATTGTCCCACTAGAATCACAACATTTAACACACTCTCCTGCTCTCTCCTACCTGTTTTTCTCACTTTCACTACCTGTGGCTGCAGGTTTCTTTAGTTGCGACTTGTCTGGATCCTGGAATGCTGGGGGCCCTATTTGTAAAAATAAAGGGTACATTTAGATAATTCCAAACAGCCCCGGCGTTAAATCAACACCACCCACGATTAATAATTAGGCCCTCCTCCAGCTCCAACATTAAAATAATAGTATTCCCATTTAATAAATAAACCTATTTCCCTCCCTACAAACAGCCCCAGCAATAAATTAATAGTATATACATTTCAGAAATATACCTATTTCCCGCAACCATCACTACCATTAAATAATTAATTGTCACATTTAATAAAGAGACCTAATTCTCCCCAAACTCACCCCCACATTCAAGAGCCCCCAAACCACCCTATCTTAAATTAATAGTCCCCACTATTACATTGCCTCACCATCACTTCACAAGTAAATAGCACCCATTAATTAGCCACCACCTACCTCACACACACTACACTGCCAAAAGCTCCCTTTGTCATCACCATGCAGTGCCTCTTTATGATCACACGGAGCCCTCCATGCTGATTTTCCCCCTTCACCAGGCCCCCCTTCATCACACTGTGCCATGCTGCTTTTGCTCCCCCCTTCTCCTGGCACCCCTTCATCACCATGTGCCATGATGCTTTTGCCCCCTTCACACTCTGCCATGCTGCTTTTGCCCCTCTTCACTCTGCCGTGCTGCTTTTGCCCCTCTTCACTCTGCCGTGATGCTTTTGCCCTTTTCACACTCTGCCATGCTGCTTTAGACCCTCTTCATACTCTGCCATGCTGTCCACCCTTCATCACTCTTTGCAATGCTGCTACCCCCCTCTTCTTCATCACCACTGTCACGACTTGCATTCTGCAATTCTTGTCTGCAGGTATCTTGTTGGATCTTTTTGGATATATTTGTCCTGCCTGTAGTACCACTGCCCACCAAAGGGGCCACTGTGCTACTTGGACTATTTATCCTGCCTGTAGTACCACTGCCCACCAAAGGGATCACTGTGCTACTTGGACTATTTATACTGCCTGTAGTACCACTGCCTACCAAAGGGGCCACTGTGCTACTTGGACTGCTCTTACCTGCTTCATTATTGCTGGGAGCTTTACACCTGCTTCTGGCCTATATAAGCCTGTCTGTTCCAAGCAGCCTTTGCCAAATCATCAGGTCACTCTATTTGAGCAGTAGCCATCCTTGATTCCTGGCCTCTCATCTCTGCTGTGAGTTCATTCCTGCATCCCTGTGCCAATCCATGTTAAACAGATACTCACCTCTGCTGTGTGTTCATCTCTGCTGCATATTGGATTCCTCTCGTCTCTGCTGTGAGTTCATTTCTGCTGCATATTGGATTCCTCTCATCTCTGCTGTAAGATCATCTCTGCGTACCTGCTGCCACAATCCATGCTAAACAGTGACTCATTTCTGCTGTGAGTTCATCTCTGTTGTATATTGGATTCATCTCATCTCTGTGTACCAGCAACTCATTTGCGGTTGCTCTGAGTTACCATCTAAACTGATCAGCTTGTTCTTCATCACATTTGTTTCTATTGAACTGTCGCTGTGTCAGTAATTCATCTGCTGTTGCTCTGAGTTACTATCTAAACGGATCAGTTTGTTCTTCATCACATTTGTTTCTATTGAACTGCCGCTGTATCAGTGATTCCTCTGCTGTTGCTCTGAGTTACCATATGAACGAACCTAAGTCGTCATTATTGCTGTTGCATTGAACTATTATCCGTTACACTAACTGTGCCTGCATCATTGACTATTGTGTCTTACTCCATTGTTGCAAACGGTAGTCTGTCATTGTCTTACCACCTTTGCATCTTGAACCAGTGTTATCGGTGTTTCCTAATAAACCACTTCAATAACTTACCCTCTCTCCATGGTCTTATCTTTGGGGATCCTGACAACCACACTGTGCCATGCTGCTCCCCCCCCTCTTCATCACCAAACCAAACTGTGCCTTTTTCTCTCTCCCCCTCTCTACTTCATGTCACGGTTGGCTTGCTGGAAATAGATCCCTAGGCTCTGCTGACATAGCTAGGCCCACCCACGGGCGCAGAGTATAACAGGTAGGTGGTTTTCACCAGGAACCCCCGCAAGGAGGTATGGTCTTAGCGGCACCAAACCTGCAGGTCGCGGTCTCGCAAGTGAGTGAACAGCAGAACGATGTGGAGGAGCCAGGTGAAGCAGGAAAAATTGATGGAACCCACAGGTAAGTGGCATAGATACAGGAACAACAACAATACATGCTGATGGTCAGCAGCCGATGAATCACTAGAGGAATAGGTGCTCTGCAGAGTAACAATGAGAGAACAGGAGATGTCACAATGGTGTACTCAGGAGTAGATAACAGAGGTACTGGAACAGCGGTAGTTCAACACTGGGCATGAGCTGAGAGCAAACTGAAGTAGCGGAGGTAACTAGGGACAACAGCTGACAAGTCACAGACGTAGTAGCGGCTCTAGGAGGAAGCAGTGAGAGAACAAAGGCTGTCACGATGAAGTACACTGGAGATGGTAAGAGAGGTACTGGAGCAGCGATAGTTCAACACAGGCCACGAACTGAGAGCAGGCTGGAATAGCGGAGGTAACTCGGAATAACACCTGATGAGTCACAGGTGTAGTAGCGGCTCTGAGTGCCAGCGATGAGAGAAATGGAGCTGTCACGAGGAAGTACACTGCAGATGGTAAGAGAGGTACTGGAGCAGCGATAGTTCAACATAGGTCACAAACTGAGAGCTGGAATACACGCAAACCACAAGGAGAACAGGAACAAGAACCACAGGCTGCAGGAAGTGAGCTTGAAGAACAGGCATCAGACAGGTGAATCCAGGATTTTTAAATAGTGCTCCAATAATGCTTAGCCAATGAAAAGAGGGAGGAGGCCCTGAAGTGCAATAGACTTGCACCTTCGCAGATCTGATAATAGCGGAATGAATGAATAGTGTCTGACGCTGAGACATGGCAGTTTCCAGATCAATGAGATGCAGGTAACGAGACAGGTTCCCGTTTGTGGGACCGGAGCGTTACACTTCATCACCAAACTGTGTCTGTTTCTCTCTCCTCCCTTTTCTTCATTACCAAAATGTAACTTTCTCTCCCCCCCTCTCCTCTTCATCACTAAGCTGTGCCTTTCTACCCCCTCCCCCAATTCTTCATCACCAAACTGTGCCTTTCTTTCTTTCTCTCCTCCCCCCCTCCCCTCTCATCACGCTGTGCCTTTCCTCCATTCCTTTACTTACCTTTGTATTGCCTTTTTTCATCTTTCTTTTCTTTTCTTCTCTTCTGTCTTCTGTTCTCTGTTCTCTTCTCTCTTCTCTCTTCTGTCTTCTTTCTTCTGTGCGTGGCTCCTCACTGAATGTCGGGGGTGACGTGATGATGTCACCCAACTGATCTATGGGAAAGGGGGTGCGACATTTGTATGTCAACATTTTTTTTTTCAATAATAGTTTTTATGGAAAAATTTTCATTTACATGGTATAAAAGAACAAAAAAAAAATTGAAATGGAGGTGAGGGTAGAGACAGGGATGGTAGTACACATAAAGTACAGTAGATTTAACAGCATACAATTTAGAAACTCAATGACGATATTTAATTTAGTATCACACTCCTTGAAGTTAAATCTTTATTGGGAAGAGAGCAGTATTATATTTGAGGCATCTTGTGGGATAGGGTTTGTGGATATAAACTCTTTCCAGGTGAACCACATCAAATGGGGTGAGGAAGCAGATGAGATGTATGGGAGACTTTAATCTACCTGATGTAAACTGGGAGGGGTGTTTTGCAAGTTCCACTAGAAGTAGTGAAATTCTAAATTCATTGCAGGAAGCATCCCTCAAGCAAATTGTGAGGAGCCCACTCTCAAAGATGCAATATTAGACTTAATTCTTACAAATGGTGACAGAATATCTGATGTAAATGTGGATGAGAACCTTGGATCCAGTGATCATCAAGCAGTATGGTTTAATAGAAAAACAGAGACAGACTCATACCACACAAAAACAAAGGTGTTAGATTTTAGGAAGGCTGACTTTGTAGAGATGGAAAAATGTGTAAGAGACTCTGTGGCAGAGTGAAAAAACTTGAAAGGAGTGCAGGAGAGGTGGGTAAAAATTAAAAAGTGCAATACTTAGAGCAACAGACCTAAGTAAAGAAATTTAGGCAAGATATGCTGAGAACTGCATTGCCCTTATAAGATATCTTTATTGAAAAAACTTGGTAACACTGGGATTGCATATTTAAACCCCAAACCTAACCCTTAAATGAGAGGGGGGTTCCATCAGTTGACTTACAAGGTCAGCACAGTTACTGTCAGTAGGGGGCAGTGAAACACTGCCTTGGGTGCTCTAAACTACAATTCCCAGCATCCCTGAACTGTTAGAGGCCAGGAAATTACTTCAGAGAGCACCAAGATTGGTGCTTTGGTGCCAGATTAACAGAGGAGATATACCATACACATCAAGTGTCCCTGCTGCATATTTATAGGTCCTGTTCCAGGGAGAGGAGCAGAGAGCCTTCATAGCACCTTACTGGAGCTGTGTGGCAGAGAGCAAAGTCAATGTGAACTCTGTGAATATGAGCATCTTAGAAGCAGACAGGAAAATAGAGAGCATTTAACACTCATAGAGATTGTGAGAGATGAGAAAGACATCACACTCTATAGACAGTCACCATAGAAGCTGCCACATTATCAGACAAGTCAGCCAAGGGTCTGTTAGAAGCTGCCAAAACCCTACAATCAGCAACTGATAACCTTATACAGAGCCTATGGTGCAGTTTTCTCCATTAGCAGCTGCTTTTCTTGGAACAAAACTGTTCACCAGTATTCAGATGTCCCATGGACTTTATCTTACTAGTGTATAGTTGTTAACAGTTGTGAGTAATATAGAGCCAGTAAGACTCACAGCTACAGAAAAAACGCAGACAAAGCAAGACAAAATAGGACACATAAGAGAATAGTCAGTTGGCAAACCAGGTCAGAGGACAGGAGAGATACACAAATTCAATAAACAGACCTAGAGTTCGGGGAGTACTGGGGCGGGCTGGGCCTGGGGAAAGGAGGCCATGTGCCCCCCGGGCCGGTTGTCCACATTACATTTTGGGCTGCGTGGTCAGTAGGGGAGGGGGGGCGCAAAAGTAACCCACCTGTAACCACTACACAAACTATTGAGAGAGAGCCGATGCATCGGCTCTCTCTCACTCCAGCGTCCTCACACTATTAAAAATACGTCAGGACGCTGCCAGAACACAGGAGCTGCTTTGACAAGAGGAGCCAGCACGGACTCAAGAAGAAGGAAAAAAAAGCTCCGGAGCGCTCAGGTAATTAAATTACATGGTGGATGGTGAGAAGGGGGGGGGGGCTGGAGACCAGAGGGGGTTGGTGAGAAGGGGGGGGCTGGAGACAACAGGGGGGTGGTGAGAAGAGGAGGCTGGTGAGAAGGGGGGACTGGTGAGAAAGGGGGATTGGTGATAAGAGGAGGCTGGAGATTTCAGGGGACAGGAGGGTGGAGAGAAGGAGGGATTTTTTATATATGATAAATACTATAAAAACAAAAGTAATATAAAAAATAAATCAGTAAAATATTAATTTGCAATAATAATCTCTATTAAATGTGAGGAAAGATGTAACCCTTATTTGATTGTGGGGCTGGTGGGGAAATAGTCGTTTGTATTACATGGGAATGTTAATAATTTAATGTTTGGCTGGTGAGGGGTGAAATTGGTCTGTTTGCTAAATGTGGAAGGTATTAATTTAATGTCTGGGTTGATGGGGGGGCTATGTTTGTTTATTAAATGGGAATGTTATTAAATGTTTTTAATTTAATATAGTGGATTGCTTGGGGAGGAGGAGGCTTTAAATTTAATGTTGGCTGGTTAGGGGGAAGGAGGCCTAACTAAATATGGGTGCTATTAATTTGATGTCAGAGCTATATGGAGGAAAATAGACATTACCTTTAAATGCTCTTAATTAAATTCTGGAACTGATTGGGTGGAAGTAGGCCTGTTTAATAAACAGAAAAGCTACTTATTTAATGTCCATCTGGTTGTGGGGAGGGAGGTCTAGATTCTTCACTCAGTGCTCAACTTTTCAGAAGGTGAATAATAACTATCTCTTATCCAAACAGGACCCCAACATTCCAAGATCCAACCAACTATCAACGGAGGATAAGACCAGCAGGCAAAAGAAACTGGCGATGTGTAACTGCTGAGAGGCAGTATCTACTCATAAAAAGGTACGTTGTGGAGGGAGGGAACCTGGTGGTTCAGTGGCAAACGCGGTGCAGGAGCCTATGCAGTCCATGCATAGTCAGCGGTATCGCATTCTACTCTATATTGCTGTGTCATCCATTGATAAAATATACATTTTGTAGTACAATAATCTATCAATGGGTGATGCGGCCGAATCCAGTAGTATGTGATGGCCACTTATGTGCGGACTGCATATGCTGCCTGCACTGCGTTTCTCTAATGACAGTGGTACAGGGCTCCTCCCCTAGACTACAGGAGCACTGTAGCATCAAATGACTGTGTGTGAGTGCGATCACCACAGTATTGATGTTCCCAGGGTGTCAGATTATAATCCATTATAATCAGATAGGTATGTGAAAAAGGGAAGGAACATATACAATAAAATGCAATATAAAGGGAGGTTTCTTTTTGTTGCATTATTTATTTTCATGCTTAAGATTTAGATTTATAATAATAAAAGTACAGCTGGATTAAGCAACACTAAAATAACCTCTTTTTTATATTGATAAATAACCTTTTAAAGATAGGCCACTAATTATGGGCCAATGCTGGGTGCTTGCCCCCGGGGCTGAAATCTGTCAGCCAGCATGGCATAGCAGCTGAACTGAGAGGCAGCATGCCACTTGAGTTCCAGCTAAATATAATCATATTTCACCTTTAATTTACCTACCTGGGCTTGACCGCTGCTGGAACGCTTCTCCACACTCCTGCCTACATGGTGACTGCTCTCAGACAGCCGGCTGTATCTTTGTGGTGGGTGACTATTGGACCTTGGTCAATTGTTGGGCACTGCGGGCTCTGGATCCGAAGCCCCCTGTCCAGAATTGAGCCCTTTAACCTCCTCTATAGTGGAGCAGGAAGTTGTTGCCCCCCTCCTTTCCCCAAGCTCCTTCTACTAAGGAGGACATCCTTGCCTTACCTAGACACATCACCAACTTCAAGCTGTCTCTTGTGTCTCAACTCGAAAAGGCAGTCACTTCTATCGAGGTGGACATGTCTTTACTTTTCGCTCACACAAACTGGAATCATGACAAGAACACTTCCACAGATTCCAGGAGACAAACAAAGACCTGAACCATTATAACAATGAACTGGAGGAACTTAAAAATAAAAACAAAAATCTGAAGAACCACAAACAACTAAATAGCGTGTGCATTTGTAACATCCCAGAATCTCCAGGTTTAATGTCAGAAAGAGTTTTGTTATAGCTGGAGCTTCCCTTTTAAGCATATAGCGGACCTTGGGGAAAAGACTGTCATTATTAAAAGATCCAATGAAAGCAAAGACTTGCTCAACTGGCTGCGGGAATCTGGTCCTTCTTCCCATCGTTGTGACCCCCCTCATGTTGCCTAATATCCCTGCCAATCCTGGTGGTATAGTTATCTATATTTACTTAAGGCATACTTTGCTTATCTCTTGATTTTGCCTGCTATCCTGATTCTATGACCCTAAGTTAAATTACATTAGTCAGCTAGCAATTCATCTTGCTCCCCTATGAGACCTACGATATCCATGGCCATTATACAGATTTCTTTATAGGCAGTTAGCAATCCATTTCTTACACTAATTAGCACTATTGCTACATACATACTTCTTTCCTTTATACCAGCTCATCTATGAGACATATGGTATCCATGGCCAATAGGTAGATGGCTTCATAAGCAGTCAGCGATTCACTTTTTACGCTGTTGAGCAATAATATATCTTGCAACTACATATTTTTTTGACAATAATAATGTTGCTTATGGGCAAATAAATCTCACTTACACCTATTCTTATTAGAGATGCTCACTGACCCCCGTGTTTTGGTTTTGGTTTTGGTTTTGCCAAAACCGCCTTTGCGTGTTTTGGTTTTGGTTTTGTTTAGCTATTTTTTACTAAATTTCATTTTTTGGGTTAAAATTACATTATTTCATTATTATTTTGTACCTACATTATTATTAACCTCACTAACACTAATTTCCAGTGATTTCCATTTAATTTTAGGAGAGTTAGCATGTACAATTGATCAAGCCAAGCAGTTCATCCACAAGGAGTGGCACTTTTGTGTCTTAAGTGCTTATTTTATTTCGGCCCTCAATAAACAAGATAACAATGTCACCCACAATTACGAGAGGTAGCATGTACAATTGATCAAGCCAAGCAGTTCATTCACAAGGAGTGCCACTTTTGTGGCTGAAGTGCTTATTTTCTTTCGGCCCTCAATAAACAAGATAACAATGGGCTTGTTAGAGTAATGGCAGAAACACACATCAGTGCCAGCAAAGATTAATGGTGCAAGATGAAATTGTCCTTGGGCCTCCCACTCACCCATATGTTGGATCTTACAAAGGACATGCACACTTTAACAAACCAAGCACTTCAGCGACAAGGGCTGCCACTTTTGTTGCTGAAGTGCTTGGTTTGTTTGGGCCCCCACTAAACCAGCTATCAGTGCCCTAAAGGCATGTTAGACCAACAGTGTTGTGAAGTGAATTCTACACTGTCAAGATGATGTCGTCATCATCTTCAGCATAATCCTCAACCTCATAAGTGTGTACATCATTATCACAGACTATTAATTAATCTCCGCTGGAATCCGCCATTAGAGAAGTGTCAGTACTTGGATGTATTTGCCGGTAAAGGCCTTCCTCGTGGAAGATGTAGTTCATTTTGATGAACATCATCTTTTCCATATTTTTAGGAAATAACCTCCTACGTCGGTCACTGACAAGGATTCCCAACTCTGTTGAAAACTCTTTCTGAGTACACACTGGAGGGTGGGCAGCTTAGGTATTGCAAAGCAAGTGTGTACATGTGTTTCCTAATGGCTTGTTTTTCCTCCCAGTATGGAAAGGGACTGTCTGACATTTCGATATCAATTAACTCTTGAAAATAATCCCCCACAATCCTTTGCATGTTAATAGTAGGATCGGATGGAGTTATGTCCGAGGTCACACTTTTTTTGGTAAAATCTTTTAAACCAGACCAGATGTCAAACTGTTGTGGTCTGTCACCTGCCTCATCCCTGCTTCTCTTTGGAAAGTGCAATTTCTTACGAGCAGCAGCTGCCTGAGAAACTGAAGAAGGAGACGTCTTCAAGCCAAGGCCCAGTTCAGCGGTCAACTTGCTGACCAAGAGCTCCTTGCATCTGTTCAGATCTCGGTCATTTGGAAGCAAAGAATTGATGTAGGTCTTAAACCTAAGATCAAGCACAGTCGCCAAAACATAGTGATGTGACTTCAAGATTTGAATAACTCGAGGATCATTGCGAAGCGAATTAAGTACTTGATCTACAAGGCCAACATACTTTGCGGAATTGCTTTCTTTCATCTCCTCCTTCAGTTTGTCAAGCTGCTTTTCCAAAAGTCGAATTAATTGAATGACTTGGCTCAAGCTAGCAGAGTCTGAAATCACTTCACATGTCACAACTTCAAATGGTTTCAGCACCTTGCACAGCACAGAAAGGATTCTCCACTGTGCAAGACTGAAATACATATCCCCCTCCTTTCCCAATGTTATGGCTTGTGCAATACGCTTGTGTGGCTTTGTGCTGTTCCTTCATCCTCTGAAGCATGTACAGGGTGGAATTCCACCTAGTTAACACCTCTTGCTTAAGTTGGTGGCAGGGCAAATGAAATTGTTCTTGGAGCTGCTGCAATCTCCTACATGCTGTGGCAAAATGCCGGAAATTTCCTGAAATTTTACGGGCCACCGAAAGCATCTCCTGCACCTCACGGTTATTTTTCAAGAAGCTCTGTACCACCAAGTTTATTGTGTGAGCAAAACAATGAATGTGATGGAATTCACCCAGCTGTAATGCTAGCGCAATATTATTGGTGTTATCAAAAATTACATATCCTGGGGAAAGTCCAAGTGGCATAAGCCATGTGTCAATGACATCCCTTAGTTTTTGTAACAAATTATCAGCTGTATGCCTGTTAGTGAAGTCGGTGATACAAAGAGTAGCCTGCCTGTGAGAAATGTTACGTAGTGGTGTACATGCTGCTGCTGTTCCTGCTTGTGAAGCTGAATGACCAACCCAGTGGGCTGTCACAGTCATATAATCTTTGGTTTGGCCACTTCCACTTGTCCACATATCTGTGGTTAAGTGTACAGTTGGTAGAATGGCATTTTTTAGCCCAATTAGTACGTTTTTACGAACGTTCTGGTACAGTTGAGGAATAGCTTTTCTTGAAAAATGGTGTCGCGTGGAATTTTGTAACGGAGACACAAAACATCAATAAACTGTGAAGAACCAGCTGCATTTATAGTGGCTATTGGACGCAAATCTAACACTAGCATAGTCGCCATGGCATCTGTGATCCGCTTTGCGACTGGGTGACTGCTGTCATACTTGCTTCCTCTAGCAAAAGATTGTTTCACAGTTAATTGTTGTAAAGTACTAGTAGTCTTCTTCTTGGGCTGCTTATGGGAGGAAGATTCATCCCAGCAGCAGCAACAGCAGCAGCAGCAGTGAGACTAACGCTCAAGAATTCTTCAGAGGAATCAAGGATAGTGCAGGAATCATCTAACCTTACCAAGTTGGATGCAGGGCTAACTCCGATCGCTACTGAGGATATTGATGAGGACGGTGTTGTGGGTGAAGTTTGCAGGCGTCGGGATGTAGGTGAGAGAAGGATCCTAGCTGATGAAGGACTGCTTGTTGTTTTTTTTTTATCATAGCTTTCAGCTTTTCCCAACACCTTGCCATGAACTCTTGTCAAATGGCGTAACATGGATGAGGTTCCAAGATGGTTAAGGTCCCTCCCTCGACTGACTGTGGCTTGACATACACTACAAATGGCTATGCAACTGTTGTCAGGATTTGTGTAGAAATTATACCACACATAAGAAGTGGCTTTTTTGGTCTTATGCCCAGGCATGACAATGGGCTTTTTCTTGTCACGTGCCAGAACTGCTGCCACTGGTGCCACACTGCTGGCACTGGTGCAGAACTTACACAAACAACCTCATGCTGAACAATATCCTCATTAGCACCCTCATCGGCTACACAAATATCCTCCTCGTCCTTTTCCAATTCCAAAGTGGCATCCTCAATTGGTGTATCACCGGCTACAGTCGTGCTGTTCAGGCACACATCAGCAGAAATGCTAAAAGGACCTTTCTTTATGGGTACACTATCAGAGTGGTCACGATTACACATACCACTCATGGATGGACTCTCCTCAGGGATAGGTGTCATTTCTGATTCTGAGCATACATTTTTTCTCTAATGCCTTACTGTTTATTTTCCAGCTCGGCTTTCACACGTAACAGTAGTTGTGCACCACTTTTGGACTCCAAATTACTTGGTTTTGCTTGGTCACGAGTGACCTTACAAGAAGAAGCCTCAGTAACATTTTTAGATCTCACACTCATTGAGAAAGGCGAAGGCCTCATTCTTTCTTTATTAAAATCCTATAGCGCTCAGTGATAGAAGATATAACTCCACATATACAAACTGCATAACAATTAACATATGTCAATGAAAACGTGCACTGGGTGGACCTTGGTTACACCCATGCACTTGCTAACATGCAGCAAATACCTCTTTAGGGTGATCTAGTACATTGAATTAAATGTGGAATAAAAGCTGAAAGAAGCATGAACCAGATAATAAATGGTACCGTTCTAGACTAAAGTCTAGAAGACAGTGTTATGCCACACAATAAATCAGTCTTCCAAGTTCCGTGGAGATGTATCATCCGTTTGGGCGAGCTGTGTTCCTGGATAGAAATTCAACCTCCCGGTGGTGAGCGCTGCTGGTGGTCTCAGTGTCCAATCCAAGGATCGTGAGTAATGCTGGGTAATGTAGTTCGTATATGGTAATAGATCCTCCAGCGTTGGACACTGTATAATCACAACCACCGACAGTGCCTTTCCAAAGCGTGCACGGCAACCAAGGAAGACCAAAGCTTTGCCACTGCGTATGTAGAATGGCATATTGGCAATTTTTTTTTATCTGCAGTTAACTTTTCCTGTATTACAGCTCTTTTTCTCTAATACACGGTAAAAGGTGTTTTTTTGTTTGATTTTTTCTCTGACTTCAAAAGACTATGCACTTTTACATAGGCTTTACCAGATGACTTACAGGAATAACTACCATCAGGACTGGGGG
The DNA here is from genome assembly GCF_038048845.1 of Mixophyes fleayi. Lineage (NCBI taxonomy): Eukaryota > Metazoa > Chordata > Amphibia > Anura > Limnodynastidae > Mixophyes > Mixophyes fleayi. The sequence goes on from NC_134402.1 coordinate 277,402,921, forward strand.
CAGCAGCTGCTTGCTGCTTCTGCTCATCTGTGTACTACTGTGAATCCATTTTAATAAGACCCCAAACACTTTGTAGTGCAAATTCAGAAAACTACAGTGCAATGACTGCTATATTAGGATTTCAGCACTGAGAAAATTCAGCTCTTTTATTAGGGTGTATATGAGACCCCAAACACTTTTTAGTGCAAATTCAGAAAAATACAGTGCTTTGACTGCTATATTAGGATTTCAGCACTCATAAAATTCAGCTCTCTAATAAGGGTGTATATGAAACCTCAAACAGTAGTGCAAATTCAGAGAAATTACCACCTATTTATACTCTATCACTTTGCCTGCTCTATACTGTGACCTACCCCTTCTCTATCCCTCTCTCAAATGGCGCTAGATCGCCATGGAGATGGGTATTTACTGATTCCAAAACTCACGAGATCCGAGATCCGACGATGTCGCAATGACGTTTTGCCTCATTTTGGAATCTGAATAGGCTCGGTACTTGGAACCCCAAAGTTCGGGTGGGTTCGGTTTTCAGGAAACCGAGCCCACCCATCTCTAATTCTTATATCATATTAAATAGCTGACAGGTGCCATCTATCCTCACTATGGACAAATAGATATAGTGATTATTAACCCCTAATTTATAGGGAGACAATTACTGAACATTATTAATCATTGTCTGAGGTCTAGTTATTAATAGCACTATGGGTCTATTCTGTTATGGAAATGGATGGTGAATTATAAGAACATAACTGCCTTATCTTCTGTATATATAGGAGATCAACCAAGATCTTTATTATTATAAAATCAAAATAGCAAAGACAGAAATCAAAGTGTTTATTTTTTATAAATTTCAAAGAGATAACAAAGCCGTTGCAGTTGATCACCACACACTATTACCCTTGTTTTTATTATTTTGTAACTTTGTGTGAAACAACAAACAATAATTGTTTTAATGTATACTAATAAAAACTTAATTTAAGTATGATTGGACATCCTGGAGGGCCCGATATATACATCTCTGGTATTTCCACTGCTACCTCTGAATACAAAACATCCCTTTTCGCAGATGACATTTTACTGTTCCTCAATATGCCCCTGGTTTCGATCTGTTCAAGGAGCTGTCTGATTTCGCGCTGGTCTCGGGTTACAAAGTCTATAACAGTAAATATTAAGCGCTGCATTTCCACCTACCTAATTGCTTAAGAAAGCTTCTCAAACTTAACTTTAACTTCCAATGGCAGACAGACTCACTTACATACTTACCGGTTAAGCTAACAAAGGTGTATGACCCCCTGTACAAACCCCCTCCACAAACTCGAGCAGGACCTCCTCCACTGGCAGAAAGATTTAATCTCCTGGTTAGGCAGAGTAAATGCCATCAAGATGAATATTTTTCCTAAAATTCTGTACCTATTTCAGATCTTACCTGTCCCAGTACTGCCTCAGACTCTTGCGTCCCTCCAATCCACATGTAATAACTAAATTTGGAACCACAGAAAACCTAGGAAAAACGTGAATAGGACTTTTGGTGCCCAACTGAGTCAAATGTTCATCTGGCACGTTGCCCAATATGTGAAACGATGGGTCATCTTGGAAAACGTTCTAGTTAATGCAAGTTGCTTGGAGTTCTTACCCAGGATCTCCAAACCACAAAGACCTGTTTGAGCATATTCTTTCCTATAGTACGTAGTATGTTTTCTATCTGTGACATTTTCAATAGGAGTCTTTGCCTGTGGACCATTCCTCTCCAATCACCCCAATATGGGGTCACCCCTTCTTCCCCTCTGGATGTAAGACCAACAAGGCTTTGGAGTGGAGGGCTGCAGGGATCATGTGCTTCCACAATATCGTTGGAGACTTTGGCCCACGACCTTTCTCTGATATACATGAGAGACACCACATTTCCTATGCAAAATACATGTACTAGCATACCCTAACAATTTAGGCTTTCCAGGACATGCTGAGACCTCTAGTTCACCAGCAACACTTTAATCTATTTTTTAATTGTTTTAATACCCCATACCCACCACCCAAGGATGTGGGATGAGGGGCGGGGCATTTTTTGTGGCCCAGAATCCCCTAGGGAATTCAGCCCCGAGCTGAACATCTAGGGCTATAGAGTTGTTTGTTCTTGTGTAGGTTGTTTTAGTAGTCAAAACAAAAAGACAGTTGTTGCTAGTGCTTATACTTGGCACTGCATATCTGTATATATCTAGCAAAATGAAAACATGAGGTATTAGTTCATATTTTGATCAAAGTATTTAAGCCTACATCCCAGCATCAAGGGGACCTCATTATATGCAGGCCCTACACTGGTCTATATGTTTCAAAAACCATTAAATGCAATTAAAATCAAATGCATTCACCTCCCAGGTATAGGGGCTGTCATCTAGCTAGGACTGGTTTGTAAGTCACACCCAAATGAGCCTTAAATAGGCATGCTAAGACCTCTTTTTCACCACCAATAAAACACTTTAATCTGCTTTTTAATTGTATTATTACACCCACCACACCAGGGATGTGGAATGAGGGGCGGGGCATTTTTTGTGGACCAGAATCCCCTAGGGAATTGAGTCTTGAGCTGAACAGCTAGGGCTATAAAGTTTCCTTGTTCTTATGTAGAGACTCAGATTGGGAGAAGAGGGAGAGGATACTTGTGCTGCATCCTCCAACGTTGTCCAGATTGAAGAGAGTCATATGGAGGATAGCCTGGGATTATAAAGCCCACTGGCCATCCCAGCATGCTTAGTGTCCATGTGTGTGATGATTTCAAAACACACAAATGTGGACGCACTCTGTGTTGGCCAGGTGAGATGTATTGTGCATGCACCCTCTAGTCAATTGACGCATTTGCTCACCAGTGCTACAAAATAAGAATCCTAGAGGATTGACTTGTGGCTCACCAAGCCCCTCACGCATGTTATTGAAGCGGGGGTCTCTCCTTCACAGGGGTATGTTAGTACTTTGAGAGATACAGGCCTATAGTGGTCATCTTTCATCCACATTTTATACAGTTTGACCTTATCTGTGGGTGGTGAGAGGAAAGCCTATAATAAAATATACAGTCAGGAAATATGCTAGCCACAAGGAACGTAGTGAGAGCTGCAAGGAGCTACAGAGACATTGAGCATGTTTGCAGGCCAAAACTGCTAAACCAGCCTAAGCAGTGAATAGATTCATGATAACAGAGATCACCAACCCCATGAATAAGAGCCTAGGACCCTGGGACAAGAAAGTGATTATTAGGACCAGATGCAGTGAGGTGTGAAATACAGTGATGGGAAGGGGGAAGGGGTGTATGACACTTGGTAATGAGTATTCAGGAGTGAAAGCTGTTACAATGGACAGTACACAAGAGAAGAGAGGATGTGACTATCCACAAGGCATAAAGTGACAGCTCTTGGAAAAGATCATTGGTGTATTGTGAAATTGTACTATAACTGACAAGCTAGTGCAGCAGGTTTCTAACAAACACTTCCACCTAAAGAGTCCAGGGATGAAGGGAGTCTAAGGAAAAAATAGGTGCCACATTACAGATGGGTGCAAGCATTGAGGGCCAACTGTGCACTTAAACCAGGATCACCTATGGGAAAAGAGGTCACCTGAGAACTAACCCCCCCAAAAAACTAAACCTACTTTCCTACTGTATTTCCACAGTGAAGAAAGAAAAGTGTAATAGATACAACATTTCTTTCTAAGCTGTGCAAAATTTAATCGGCCATATATTAGCTCTTTCTTTTCTAAAATGACATTAATCCTTAAAAATGTTCATTTAAGAGTACATAGCAAGATTAAAGACACCATTTCTCTAACAATTTACATATGCTTTGTTATTTTTGAATGCTCCCCTGTGTTTAATTAACTGAAAAGTAAATTACCCAATTTGCATAAAGATACAGTTGAAATCCAATAGCAAGCTAACAGATTGCATATACGTATATTGCCCAATTTATTTTTTTCACAGTGCAATTAAGTCCAACTTAGTGCGCTGAGCAAAAAAAATGATTAAACATAGTCAATATGCTATTGCAAAAAAAGAAAAAACAGCATAGTAGGATGAAAAAATTAAATAATTTTCATGCATGATACGGTAAGAAAAGGTCAATACTGTACACATGAGACCTAATGTATTCTACCACATCCAATCTATCATATAAAGCCCAATGCAACACAGACCAGTGCTCACTGTGTCCTGTCTTAATAGCCATACTGTGCAATGCTGTACCTAGAGTTTAGCCTGCTTAGCATTTTCTCTTTTCAGTACTTATCAGTTGTGAATTCTAACTGTGCATATGATAATATGTTTCCAGATTTATCGCTTCTCTATTGGCTAAGGTCAAGTGTAGTTCTTGATCTTAGCCAAGTCGGAGGGAGACACCACTCTCTGATGGGGAAGACTACCTTGGTCTGATGCCAGAAGGCCGGATGCTTGGAGCCCAAGGTGCTTGTGCCATGGGGTCCAGTCCAGGGGTGACCTAAAAATGTACAGTGGAGGGAATGGGAACCTACACCAGACAGGAGTAATGGCACTTGAGCACTATGCACTTGATCCTCCCTGCAGCACTATTTATTTTTTTGTTTTGACTTTATGACTGGACAAGAATAATTTTTATACCCTCTGACCAAAAAGCTGGGGCCTAAGGACACTTTTTTATTTTTTATTTATCGACATAAAGCACTTACTGCGTTGGCACTTTTTTATTTTATTTGTGAGTTTGTTTTTGAGGGGTTTGGGAGTGACCTTTATCGTCATCTCTGTCCCCAAATTCTGCCAACTTCAGAGAGAAAGGGGTCCACTAGAGTCTTGTGGCAGAGATGGGCCTGAAGACACATTAGGGTCCAGGAGTCAGGGATGTCAAAAGGCACCCCCTCCAGGGGGCCTGGAGACCCTTGTCCTCCAAAGGTTCCTTGTAGCTCCAGGGGATATGGTGAAATGGTACCTAACATTATATTGGTGTTTAACAAAGCTAGTTGCTTATTGGAGAGTTTTTGAAGGAGGCTTTAATTTGGAATACCACTCAACTCATTCTCAAATGTATAAGATGGGAACAGACACCTGGGCCAGTTGTATAGGGCCTTATAGTAGTCTTTCAATACCTTTACTATTTCTACAGGATCATATGTTGTGGCTCCACTAGCTATTTTTTTTTTATCTCGTCTATCCAAACTAGGGCCCCCTTTTGTAAGCTAACTCGACAACATAGAATCGACCTTAGAATATTGGTGGGTTTGCATGAAGGAAGACTGTTATACTGGCTTTAAAGACTGTATGCATCAAAGAGATTGTGCAAACCAGTATCATGCCTATATGCCTTGTCAATATGCCTGGATTTTTTAGTGTCAAAGCTGTCTAAGGAGGCCAGCAAGCTTTACAGAGGATGTGACCCAGTGTAGCTCAATGTACCTGAAGAACCTATACAAAAAACTACCATGCCTTTGATTTGGGGCATATATGGAGATTCTCTTCAGAACAGAGAATGCTGACTACTATTACAAAGTGCCCTTGTGGGTGGGGAACCAACTTAACTGGAGTGAAAGGAATTTGTTTAAGTATTAGAATTGCCACACACTTTTTCCTACAGTCTGCAGAAGCCAAAGCAATCTTGGAAAATTGTTTACCTTGAAGTCACGTATGTGTATTTGATTGATATTCCCGTAGGAAGAATATGTCCGTTCTCTCCCTTCTACAGGACCCCAGATGATCAGCTTTTGTTTTTATCACAAATTTCACAGAACTTCACAGAACTCTATGCATTGTAGAGGTAGATTCTATAAATCTTTTACAGAAAATCAGAAACCCAAATGGTTTCAGAGATTGGAGTTCTTGAGAGACAATTAAGCTTAAAGTACTGAGCTTAAAGTGCACCAACTAACCTCCATTTTGGTGACTGTTCTTACCTGTTTCCCTTGGTACTCACTCCCTGAATTCACTTGCTGGTCTGAACTAAGCTTGCGCACACCTGGGGGCAAATGTATCAAGCTGAGAGTTTTCCGGCTGGTTTGAAAAACCAATCAGATTCCAGCTTTCCTTTATTTACTACATTCTACAAAATGAATATAGAATCTGATTGGTTGCTAAAGGCAACATCTCTACTTTTCAAACCTGCCGGAAAACTCTCAGCTTGATAAATTTACCCCCTGGTCTTTTCAAACTTCCTGCATTCTCTTGATTGGCTAATTGCATGTCAGCTCTGACTATTTAAAGCAACTGCTTCTTTACCAAGTTGCCATATCTTCAGGTCTCCTTACCTGTTAGGACTCTGTTCTCTCTGGCTCTTGTCTGCACATCGGTATCATGTTTTACCTGTTCCACGGTACCTTTCTCAAGCTATTCACTTTCCATGGGATCTCAGTGCACCAGTTCTCTGCAGTTCACCACTACTCAGTTGGTATCCTGTGTTAGCTGTTCCCAGGGTCGGATTGGCCATAGGCCTTACCAGGAAGTTTCCCGGTAGGCCAATGGCTAACGGGGCCGCCTCGTTTCTCACGTTAAAAAAAAAATTGTTAGGTTCGACCATGCGGGGGAGGTGGGGTGGGGGTCGGTCTCCACTGCAGGGGTTGTGGCTGACTGAGCGGGGGGGGGGGGGGGTGGGCCACCGCGAGGGCATACAGGGAAGTCATCTAAAACATTGGTGGTCAGTGGGCAGCAACAGGCAGCCAATCGCTAGGCTGCCTGTTGCTGTATGGGCTCCCACAGGCCTGTGCAGCAGACAGGAAATCAGACATCACTTCCTGTACCTGATTTGAGGAGCGACACCGGCAAGAGCAATTGAAGGAAAGTGAGTGGGGGGGCTGCCTATACTAATCTCTACTATACTAATGGGGGCTGCCTATACTATACTAAGCGGGGGGCTGCCTATACTATACTATACTAAGGGGGGCTGCCTATACTATACTAAGGGAGGGGGGGCTGCCTATACTATAGTAAGGGATGGCTGCCTTTTCTATACTAAGGGGGAACTGCCTATATACTATAGGAAGGGGGGCTGCCTATATACAATACTATAGGAATATGGGGGGGGGACTGCCTATACTAAACTATAGGGAATGTGAAGTACAGGGGGGCTACTATAATTTGTGAAGGAAAGGGGTGGTATGTTGCTATAATGTGTGATATAAGGGAAGGGATCGAGGCTGTCAATAACACATTGGTGGGAGGTAGGCTATTAATTTAATGGTGGAGTTTAGGTGAGGGCTAATTATTTAATGTGTGCTAGTTTATTTGTGGGGTGATTTCATTAAATAGGGGGGCCTATTAAATTAAGATTGGGTGGCAGAACCTTTAATTTAAAGCTGGTGTGATAAGGGGCTATTAATTGAATGTTGGGCTGAGTTTGGGGAGGAGAGTTATTTACTAAATGTGAATATGAATTATTTAATGTCAGGGATGGGTGTGGAAAATGGTAATATTAAACGTAAAGTTACTTAGTCAGGTTTTGGTCAGAGAGCAAGGACAGTTGGGAGGTATGTCCCACTTCACAGTGTATTGCTCGTGAAGGCAGAGCTGTGCACAGTAATGCAAACAGTTTTGCATATGTATTTGGCTAAAATGTATCTAAAATGATACCCCCCTGTCTTAAGTGCCCCGCCCCCCCAGAGCCATATTCCAGCTCTGGTGATACTTTAGTGGTTCTTACATTGGTTCCATTGCCTCCTCCTACCTTGCACTGGTCCCATTCTCAGATCACTTTGTTGAACACCCCCATAGCACTGACAATATCATTAATCCTGCCTCCTTTGCACTAATCACCAGCAAACACTTGGAATAGCCTTCCCCATTACGTATGCCATTGTCTGTTAACCCTCCCTGCACTGTTAATTCAAACCACCCCCAATCACAGGGCACATTTAGGGCTCATACACAATTGTTGCAAAACAAGTATTTACCTGCAGATGCTATTTCACCTTTGAGATGATTGCACCTGGAAATCCATTATAAAGATTATTATTAATGGATTTTTGAAACACACGGTACACATATTTATATATTATATATAGAGAGATTTAACTGGTAGATTGCATCTCATAGGGAAACAACAGTGCGTGTGGTGCTCATATGCTACTCTGGCAGACTGATCAAATACGATTGTGCCAACATGATTCATAATAGTTAAACTTATTAAACAAAGTCAGGTATGTTTCTATGAAGGGAATGTTGGAAGCATGAGTTAGTAGGAAACTAAACAAGTTGGAGCACAGAGGCATAGACCAGTCGCAGATAATGTAAAAGGATTCATGTAATTTTATAGCACAGGACTGGCAGCTTTTGCCCTGCATTGCTTCAGAGATGACCCACTGTGTATAAAGTCATCACATCTAGATTTTTCTAAATGTTACTACAACCATCTTCCAGGAGTTCTAAATCCCGCCTACTTTTGTATCAGCCACACCTACAGTTATTTTGGTCCCGCCCACATGAAGCCACTTCAATAATTTTTTCCAGGGCCAATTTAAGTTTCCAATCCGCCCCTGCCTGTTCCACGATCAAGACCTGCGGTATTGTTGCAGGAACCTAGTGTCTCATAATCAGTCCTGTCTACAGCTATTCGCTTTCTAAAGACCTCAATTCTTCAGTTCACTGCCATTCACCTGAACCTCTGCATTTATCATCCAGCAGGACTGTTCCACTCCATGGTTCCATCTCACCCTGCTCTAATCCCCCTTAGAGGACCGCTACCTGTGGCTAGAGAGCAGTTAAGACCATATTCCCTTGTGGGGATCCCTGGCGAATACCTCTCTATCGTTAGACTCTGCACCTCTCTGGGGGTAAGCCTATCTAGAGTGGGGCTTCAAGGTCTATTCCAAACTCAGGCTTTGTGACAGGAAATATATAGTGCAAGTCTCCCATCTGATGGAAGGATTATGAGTTGACAGTGGATCTCCAAAATAATGACCCATTTCAATGTTCATTTGAATTTGAATGGTTTCATGAGTTACTGACATTTTTGAGCAGACGGATTGCATGTAGTATCAATAATACAACATCCAAAGGATGCTTAGCAATGCCGCGTTTACCTACTTGCAGTTGATGATGTCTAGCTTCAGTAGTTGGACATTGAATCCAGATCTTCCAATATATCAATGCCTTGTTCTACCTAAGGAGATACCCAAACAAGGGCTTTCTAATTCAAAATATTTACTATATTGAATGTATCATTCATCTTGTTATTTGTTATTTTAAATACATAAACAGCTGTGAAATGTGTGCAGCAGGAGAACAATTATTTCTAAAGTGCACATGGTCATCCATATCAACAAGGCTACTGGGTACCTAGCATATATTTATGCGTTTCAATGGTATTTTGTGTCACAGTTGGATGTCTTGCTCCTAGTGATTATATTTTTCCACAATCATGGAATCAGAGTTCACCTACTAAAGGTGATGTAGGTCTAAAGATTGAGAACTTTGTGTATTTCCAATTAGAAAAGTAATGTACTTGTTGTGTTTTGTTGTTGTTGCTGGTACTTTCTGAGATTCCAAGTTTATTGTGGCATTCCATTTTCAGTCTTGTTTATTATGGCAATTCTGTGTCCAGTCTGTGTCCTTATATGCGCTGACTTTCTGGATTTCAGACATTAGTTTTGTGACCCTGGACCATTGCTACATTCGATTATTCTCCTTCAATAGACCTTCTCCCACTTAAAAGATAAGCATTGAGAATTAGGTTCATGCAATATGAAAATGCTGCTTTGCATGGCACAGCTTTAGGTAAGTCATTTCTAAAAGGATTAGTAATGTTGCTGAAATTACTATCTCTGTTTTAAACCCCAATTTATAATTCCACCAATGATGTATGAAATATGATAGTATGTTAGTGTGGTAGATGTTTAAGAAGTGAAATTAAAATTATATATTTTAATAGCTAATTGGGTTTTAGTTTTAGCTTCTAGACTACAATGTACTCTTGGGGGTATATTTACTAAACTGCGGGTTTGAAATAGTGAAGATTTTGCCTATAGCAACTAATCAGATTCTTGCTGTCAATTTGTAGAATATACAAAATAAATGACAGCTAGAATATGATTGGTTGCTATAGGCAACATCTCCACTTTTTCAAACCCACAGTTTAGTAAATATACCCCCTGGTAAGAAAAAATTGGAGCTTAACACATGCAGAAAAGCATGCAGTTCCTTTATAATGATCATATTGAAGGTATATATAAATATAATGTATTTTTCTAACAGTGTATTATAATAACAACTAATTATACATGTTTACTCATAAAACTGTGTATTTATCATACTAACAGAAAGATGGACCACTGCTAACACTTTTAGCAAGGCAGACCATGTAGCAGTGTTATTGTTTTTGCAATTTCAGCCTGTATATTTTCTGTCACCTAGATTTATTCAGCTGGCACACAGGTAACAATAATTTTCAAGGTATCGCTCCAGATTTCAACTGTGCATGGTGCTCCATACTGTACCATTGAAACATATAAGGGTCTATATATTAATATTTCAAAATGTGATATAACCCATTGAATCAACTCAGTTTACAACAATCTGCCACCATAAGAAAACTAAAACTAACATCTGAAGTGTCACATTTGTGCCTATTCCACCTTGTTATGAAACAAGCACACAAATGTTAGTATTTTGTAACTTGCAGGACAGTTTACAAAGGATGCTCTGACAATTATATTGTCATTTGTAACACAACTGTTTTTATTAAAAGTGGTGTACTTGAGCAAAATTATGTTTTTAAATTCTATAGAAAAAATGTAAATGAAAAAATGGAACAACTGTTCTTAATGTTTAAAATATGGTGGTAAGGTTGGAAAGACACGGGTTCAAAGTCAACCTTTGCTAATTAATAAAAGTAATTCGATTTTTTTTAGACTTTAGAAAAGTCTTTTAAGTTTACTTTCTTTCCCTATTATTAAGAGGGTTGTTAATGTCATGAACTGTCCTGCACACAAAAGTATTAGTATCACAGTATTTCATTAATATGTAACCAAGCTGTACTGAGTTGCACAATATTGTTCTTTACTGAAATTAACCCACTATTTGCAGCCATGCTGTAAAAACAGAGTTTATGAAGAATCTTACATTTGTTGACAGGCTAAGAATTACAATCCACAAGATAATAAATGAAACAATAACTTGAGTTTAATTTAATATATCACAAAGTGCAAAAAAGAAAAACATGTCAAAGTCCAAACTAAAGCATCTTCATTTCTCTATTATTTGATATTTTCTTTGAAGTTAAAGTTTTTTCCCTTATATGTATACCTGAATATGCTCAAAGACAAATAAGTTAGGCTCCTGCTGCTAGTCTGCTGAGATACCTGCTGCTGATTCTCTATATATTTGATTCTATGGGATTAAACCATGGCTGATTGAGTAAAGATAACACAGCATTCTAAATTGTAGCAGAAGAACAGTAATCAATGGGAAAGCAATACTGTACAAATATGCTCATAAGGAATCCATTTGCATAGTCAAAGAGCAATTAAAAACACTATGTGATAATAATATACTTCAAAAGCTGTATATTACTGAACTGAATGCTATACATTAAATAACTGGAATCTTTATACTTAATAAAATATGTAGATCATACTCTTATTTACCCCTGTCCAGCAGACTGCCATGTTAGGAGGATAGCATTTCTCTAATGAGTAGAAGGAGAGAGATCTTTTGCCCACCTCCATAGATATTTAGAGTATGTGCGAAAAACATATTGCATGGCTACACCGTATTGGGTGGCAGAACCATGGCTGTGCCACTTTGGTGACATGTCTAGAATGTGAGAAGCACTAGGCCACCAGCTACACGATACAAATAAAACCCTGCATTGTTCATGCAACAATTGCAGGATATACGGAAAGCCAAACAATAAATGAACACAGTACATGACACAGATCATGCAGCAAATCAGCAAGGAATTCAGAGTCGGGCAGCGACTTACAAGCAGACTCACCCCACCCCTGACGAATGGAAAAAGAAAATCACCTATAAAAAACACAGACAAAACCCCATACAATTGAATATATCAGGCAGGTTCCAGCACAGGCCTGGAACCGCCAGGTAGGCCTGAGCCATCTTAGTGCCCTTAGTCAAAGCCAGTGATCCCAGCAGGTCAAATGACTGCAGGACTGCAGTCTGGTTTTTTTGTGTGTTTTTTTTTACCTATATCACATTAGAATATTGTGCTAAAGATGTGGGAGGAGTTTCACCCATCTATAATGTAATGCGGGTATTTTTTTAACAGAGCTGTAGTGCAATTTTAGCTGAAAAACATACTTCACCTTCATGTCTGAAAATTTGGGGCTTTGGTGGTGAAGCATTGATGAAGTATGTATATATGATCATACCTAAAAATATAATAATTGTATATATACTATAACTGCTTTATTGTTTTAATTTTCAACAGACCTGCAATTAAAAAGAAATGATGTACCGTGCATATGAAATAGGGAAATATCCTATGTATAAGTATATTATACATGTCCTCTGTTATATGTCCACAGACTGCATCACTACCAGCTGGAGAATAGTAAAGTGTGTAAGCTGCATTTCACAATATTACTGCACACAGAGCCTTTTCCAGTGATGGATCATCTGACTAAACTGGGGCAGGGGTATTACTGGGATGCCCTCTATCTGATGGTCATGCTGATATCCACTTGAAATCTAACCAGTTCTATTAAAAGCATGTACTTAGAGGTACACAAGGGACTGTTGTCACGATTTACTACAAGTCAAACCGGCGCATTTTGCTTTATTGGCTCTATACTTTGTTTCTATGGTTACTAATTTTCTGGGTCAGCTTTTCCCAAACTAAGCTTAAAGTCGGGTTTTTACAAACTGTCAAATGCAACAGTCACCATATATAAGCCTTTAACAGGATTTTTGAGCCAGAAATGCCATTTCAAGTACCAGGAGTTATAATTATTTGAAGTAAACAACATCATTCTGAGAGTTTTTCTTTAACACGGCAATTGGCAATGTTTCTAATGTTCCCCACACACAAAGAACAGAGATATCTACTTAGAGACTACAACACTTCATCTCTACACAATCACAGTAGGGGTACTTGGCGAGCGAGGGGTGAGAGCACATTTTAAAGCCTGAACTGTACTACAATAAGCAGCATTCTCTAGACTTTTTACCTGTTGTGTGCAACTAACATACAATGATGCTGTTCACAGCTGCTGAAATTCTAAATGTAGTTATTTAAATGACTAATTTGTTATATTGATTATAGTAAAGTATATTAGTGTGTCCAGAATAATTACAGTTATATGTTAACTTGTTTTAGTTATAATATGGTTGCAATAAATACACAACAATAATTAACCCTCTGTAGATGTACATTGTAAATCTAACATGAATATTTAATTTTAAAAGGGGCATAAAAGGTGCTGCTTGGCGAATGCCGCACTGGTGTTTAATGATGTATTTTTCACAAAACATTCCCAGTAGATTGCAGTAAATTGTTCCTTTAAACTGTGCATTTCCTTCCCTTTATTGTGAGATACACATTTCTAAAGTATAATCGCTTCCCTAGCTCCATGGGGAAAATAGCACTCCAGAGTACTTTAATAATTCACTCTTCAAGTGCTTATTAAAACAATATGCATAAAATAATTCTATAATGTTTAGCAACACAGAAAGTATTCACAAATTATAGTACATTTTACTACTGTATTTAGTTCCACTGTAAAAATCTCGTCTATACTGTGTTCATTTTTGTACCAATTTCAGATTAGCTGGGTTATAATTATTGCTTTTTTCCTAGATGTTTTCTTTGATGCTTGCCCTTAAATTGAAACTTATGATGAATTGCATCAGATTTGCAATTTCAGCTTTACCTATATATAATTCACCTATCTGGCCAAGAGAACCTCTGGTGCTGTAGGCAACTTATGGGTGGTATAGAGTCGGGATTCTCGGAATGCCTACAATTGGAAAGGTGCCAGTTGCCCTTGAATATTTTACTTGCCACACTATTAGGGGAGGAGTGGTGCATGCAGTAGTTTCTCCAGGTTGCCTCAAAACTGAGTTGACTTTGGAAGCCCAAAAACAGCTGAAAGATATGTATCAAGCTGAGAGTTTTTCAGCGGGTTTGAAAAACCAATCAGATTTTAGCTATCATTTATTTAGTACATTCTACAAAATGATAGCTAGAATCTGATTGGTTGCTATAGGCAACATCTCCACTTTTCAAACCCGCCAAAAAGCTCTCAGCTTGATACATTTTCCCCTTGGTGCCTTCTAAATAGAAAGGGCTGTGTATAGGGCGAATTAAATTTATGAGGCCGAGTAATTTAACAGATATAGATGAATTTGATCCATCATACCACTATCTTTCTAGCAGTACCTGAACTATAATCTGTATTATTTGCTGACTTATTCAAGTTGAAAAAAAAGAAATATGCCCAATTCATTCTTTCACCTTAAATTTTTTTTTAGTAATGGAAAAAAAAGTCCAAATGTAAATGAAAAACTAAGTGGATTTTTTTTTTTTTCTTACGTGTCCCTTTCAATCTCTAAAAAGTGCCTCCCCCAGTTGTGAATAGCAAAATGACCCCATCTTTTACTCACATTGGTGGACATCATCTCCCACTCTGAACCAGCATTTTGTTTTCTATGAAGGTTGCAGCAGATCAAGTAGGTGATGCCTCACAGCCCCATTTACACAGACCAGGAACAATATGCATCGTGACATAAGGTGGAGTTATGTGTAGGTCATGTTGTTGCAGACTCCTCACAAGAAAGACTGGTCTTGGCATTGTGGAACAGTGGTTAGCATTGCTGCCCCACAGCACTATAGACATGGTTTCAATTCAAACCAGGGCCCTATCTGTGTAGAGCTTGTATGATGTTGGGTTCCTTACAGGTTCTTTAGTTTTCCCCCACTGTCCAAAACAATACTGGTAGTTTAATTGGCTTTGGACTATTAGTGTGTGATAGAGAATATAGATTGTAAGTTCCACTGGGCAGGAATGAGCATGGTTAAACAATCTCTGTAAAACACTAAATAAATAAACCTGTGAATGGTCACACTGTAGTAGTTACCTGTCCTTACATTTAGTAGAGCAGAATTACAGGGGTCTATCATGGGATTTGCATCTTTTCTTTTCTTAATTTTGCAACACATACATAGTTAGCAAACCGTTTTCCCTCACATTGGAGTAAAATGAAAATCTTTGTATTGACATTGGATATATTTCTAAATTAGGTGAGCTATAATTTACCTTATTATTTTGGTTTTTTTTTCCAGTGTAAATTTTCTTAATGTGTATCTAATCTCTCTTCTAATATGGCCTCTCAATTCCATTAAGGCTACCCACCTCTTGAGTTATTCTTATAAGCTAACTATACTCCATATTCTAGATACAAGTGACCCATGTAAGATGAAAACTACATTTGCAATTATCCCCCTACATACATGTGTGCAGGATTTTATTAGCCTACACACACACAGCAGTTGCCTTGCACTGAGGATTTCTACTCATTTTACAGTCAATTCAGATCCTGAGTTTCTTGTAAGCACGCTTGTTTCAGCAGTGTGATTTGCACCAACTACAGGGCAGGTGTAGCTGCCGACTGATAATGATGATTGGCACGGCATAGTCTTTGTTTAGAAAAGTATACCCATGCATGTCACTAGCTAGCACAGAACATGTATGCAACTAAGACCATGCATTGTATGTACCGTACACATTAAGAACATCTTGATTTATGTACTTAGTGTAAAAAAAAAAAAAAATTAGCCTCTGCAAACCATATTTTTATTAATTATTATAATGTTAATTTATGTTTCTTTATTTTTTTACATGGGTTATGATGTGACCTTATTTTGCACATATGCTTGTGTGTATACGGCACGCTGTTTGTCTGTTATCAAAACAGCAAGTATTATTATCGCAGATTTGTAAGATGCCACAGTGCTTTGCAGCACCATACAGTAGGGAAAACAGGATAAACATAAAAAAAGACATAAAACAAGGACATAAAGGCAGACAAAATAAATTCATACATGAAAGCAAAGGGTATGGAGGACCCTGCTCATTAGAGAGCTTACATTATAAGTGGAAGAGGGCATAGCTGTAATAATAGGATCAAGTGGGGTTCAGAGTGGAGATTGAACAGCTGTGAGAGTTTATTAGTGTAAATAGTATCATCAGGTATAAGGTAAGTTTTCAAAAAGAGATGGGTCTTTAGAGAACATCTAAGACTTTGAAGGCTGTGGGAAAGCCTGTTTGGGCATGGTAGAGAATTCCATAAGTGGGGAGCAGCACGGGTAAAGTCTTGCAGGCGTGAGTGAGAGGTGATTTCCAGAGATGAGACAAGGTGAAGGTCAGAGGTAGATCTAAAAGGGTGGGAGGGAGAGTATATGATATCATATTTGAGATGTATGAAGGAGTGGCGTTGTTGAGGACTTTGGAGGTAAGGGTGAGTAATTTGGACTGGATTCTGGAGGACACAGATAGCCAGTGTAGGAGTTTGCAAAGTGCTGCAGCAGATGTGGAGTGGTGTGAGAGGAAGATCAGTCTTGCAGCAGCATTTAGGCTGGATTGAAGTGTGGATATATGGGTATCGGGAATGCCAGATAGCAGGAGGTTGCAGTAGTCAAGTTGGGAGATGATGATAGAATGGATAAGACTTTTGGTAGCATGTTCGGTAAGAAAAGGGCGTATTATGGCTATGTTTTTAAGGTAGAATTGACAGGACTGGGAGAGAGTCTGGATGTGAGGAATAAAGCAGATGGTGGAGTCAAGTGTGAAACCAAGGTAGCAGGCTTGGGAGACTGAGGAAATTGTGGTGTTATTAACAGTGAGGGAGATTTGAGGGGAAGTGGTGATTCTGGCAAGAAGGAGGATAATAAGGTCTGTTTTAGATATGTTGAGCTGTTGGTTACACAAGATAGTACCGAAGGGGAGAGGTCAGAGGAAGAGATATAGATTTGGGTGTTATTAGCGTAGAGGTGGTACTGGAGGCCGAAAGAGAAAACTAGTGCCCCAAGAGAAAAGGTGTAGAATGAAAAAAGTAAAAGGCCAAGAATAGAGCCTTGTGGGGCCCCAACATATAGTGGGAGTGGAGGGGAGGATGTGTCAGAGGTAGAAACACTAAAGGAGCAGTTCGATAGGTAGGAAGTTAACCAGGAAAGAACTGTGTCATGAAGGCCAATGGAGTGAAGGGTGTGTAGGAGATAAAGGAAATCAACAGTGTTAAAAGCAGCAAAGAGGTCCAGGAGAAGAAGTATGGGGAAATGAACTTTACACTGTGCAATAAGTAGATCATCAATCACTTTTGTGAGAGCAGTTTCAGTGGAATGTTGGGCACAGAAGCTTGATTGCAGAGAGTTAAGAATAGAGTGAGAGGAGAGAAAGTGAGACAGGCGTTTGTACACTAATTGCTCAAGTAGTTTGGAGGCAAAAGTGAGGAGAGAAATAAGACAGTAGTTGGAGAGAGAAGCTAGATCAAGTGATAGTTTCTTTAGAATTGGTGAGATGAACACATATTTAAAGGAGAATAGAAATATTCCAGTGGATAGATAGGTTGAAGAGGTGAGTTTGAGGAGGGCATGCGGTGAAGGAGAGGGAGCAGAGACGTTGGGAGAGAATAGGGTTGAGGGGACAAGTTGTAGGGTGAGATGATGAGATGAGTGTAGAGACTTTGTCTTCAGTTACTGGAGAGAATTAATTAAGGGTGGATTGTGGAGTGTAGGTGAAGGTGGGTAGAGTGGGTGGAGTGAGGGGAATTTGGCATGAGGAAATATCTTGTCAAATGGTGTCTATTTTTTATTTGAAGTAGGTGGAAAAATCATGGGCTGTGTGGGAGTAAGGGGGAGGAGGTGCAGGTGGGCAGAGAAGTGAGTTGAAGGTGCCAAAGTGACAATATGGTTTAGAAGACTGGATGGATATAAGAGATTTCAAGAATCTCAGAAAGAAGAAAAGGAAACCCCCACCTGTTAGACAGCATGCTTACACCCATATTCAAATTGAAGCGCATTTTGAGATCAACTATGCTCAAGTTCTATGCTCATTTTTTAATGATATGTTCTGTGCAAGTTATGTCCGAACATGATTCAGGCCTTTAGGATAATTTTCAACACAGTTTAGGTGTTTTTCTGCTAGTGTGCCATTTTGTGTAAATATTTCTATAATGTACTATCTTATTTTGGCGGTCGATGGCGAATCATTCATTGGTCAACATTCAGAAAGTCGACATTATGTCAAAAGTATTATTAGGTTGACAATTCAAATGTAGATAGTATTATATATTTATAGTTAAGGAAAAGGGTTCGGGATAATGTAAATGATAGGATTAGGGTTAGGGTTAGGGTTACAAATAGCGATAGGGTTAGTGTTAGGGTTAAGGATATTATTGTCGACCTAATAAATATACATATTGTTAAACTGATTCATTAAGGCACGCAAAACAAACATAATATACTTTTTTTTAATGTACATACATCGGTCGTAGGCAGGTCCATATTTAACTAGGAGCAGATCTGAACATACTTCTATATGGGTCTAGGTGCGCTTTGCTCTAACAAACAATACACTGCAGAATACACTACCCGGGGTGATGTAAGGGGGGGCGATTTAGGCCCCGCCCCCTTTTTGACATCTGAGGTTGCCGGCGGCTGCATACTATGTGCAGGTCCGTTTAGCAGTGACAGGCAGGGACAGTGTGCTGCCCAGATGCTCTGATTGTGTTTAAAACACAATCAGAGCGGCCAGGCAGCATGCTGGCCCTGCCTGTCACTGCTGAATGGACCTGCACATAATGTGCAGCCGCCGGCAGCAAGCCCCTGCTAGGGGGGGGGGGGCGATCGCCCCAATAGCCCCCCCCTGGATCCGCCACTGTTCAATACATATGTAGAATATAAAATAAAATAATGTCAACTGTTAATAATATAGGGCCGGATTCATTAGCAATCGGATTTGATCGTTTTTGTGGATCTTACGAAAATCTTCTCTGTGCATGTCCAGAAAAGGGAGATAAGAATGAAAATCTGTTGCGCAAGCTGAGAATTTCTTAAGTTAAGATGAAAATCCTTCTTAACTGCACTTAAGAAGATTTTCTACACTTAAGAAAAAAGGGATGGGAATGGGAGGGGAATGAGCGGAGATCCATAGGAAGTTAAGAAGAGTTGGCGTTATCTGTACTGACTTAAAAAAAGTAGTGTTACCTCCGTATCCGTGGGGTAGTTAAGAAGTAATGCTATGAGCAGCAGTACGGAATAACAACACTAAACTGTTCAAATAGCTTGCTTCTTTTAAAACACTCACAACTAAATATGCACAACATACATCTTAATGCACTTCACATACATTTATTTATTTTTTTTACATTTTATTTTATATTTATATCAAACATTAAACATTGTGTATTTTGTTTTTAAAGCAACCTTTTTTTTATTACAACCACAGTTGTAATAAATTGCAATGTTAAGTGGTTGATGTGTCTAACAGTTAGTTGCTGATATTTGTAAAAAAAACGGCTAATTATACACTAACAATAATATGAAAGCATAACAGCTTAATTTGTTAAAAATGTTAGGATAAATTGTGCAAACTTAAACCAAGAGTACTCTTGCATAAGGGACACATAGGAAGTCCACACAAATATGGGGAGGATATAAAAACTCCAGAGAGATAAGTGCATTGGGGAGGATTCAAACACAGGTCTCCACTGTTGAAAGGTGGATTGTCTAACCACTAACCCAACATGCAAGCGGAAACAATAGGTGAATAATATAGACTAGAACGAAAAGTTGAGCATGAACTTCTCTCATAACAAACTTTTTACTTCACATTTTTTTCATGAATGTCAATATTTATACAATTAAATATTATAGTCCTAAATTCGTGGTACATGCCCAGTTTAAATAATTTACTAGGGAAAATCAATCAATGTTAATAATAATAATATTAATATTAATTTGACTTAAAAATGTTTGTCATTTTTGTGACTAATTTTAATTCATCTTGGCCACTTATAGGTGTTATTTGCTTTATCTGTGGATATTTCCTATTTCTTTGGATTCAAGTTATTTGGAACAGCTGCTTTTCTGTGTTGTAGCTGCACACAAATTTCAACATGCAATTTAGCCATACTCCACAAAATGGGTCAGGAATCTAACTCATGAACTCATGAATCTGCACATTGTCTTACAACTAACCCAATGTTCAGATTGAGCATTACATACATTCAAATCCACAAAGACTTGAATGACAACCACAATGTTTGAAAGTTCTATCAGGTAAAATAATAACATGTGAGTACAAAAGCCAGAAACCAAAGTAATACTGCTCTGAAAAATCATAGAACACAACACAGGCACTAACTGGCAACATGAAGTTTTAAGGCTAAACAATTAAAAAATGCACACACATTGTGGTTGTGAAATCAATGGCGAATAATTTGCAATCATTAACATACATACACGGTGCAACACTCTGTAGACATAGCTGTCCCCAAAACATATACTAGCATACTCTTCTATAAGTGACACATTCAAATAAACTCATTGAAACATTGGGAAATAAATACAAAGCCTACACACATACGGGCACGACTCTGGATTCAAACTCAGCACCCTAATGTTGGCAGGTTGAATGCCTAACCACTATGGCAACATCAAGATTGAAATTAACATACATTATATAGACTAGACCGAGGCAAAAAAAAACATCTGCAAGTGAGAGAACTGTTAAATTTCACATAAGGAACACCTACATTTTGTTACAATAAATATAACAAAAATGAACACAGACACTTACTACAACTTCATTCTTAGTAATCGGAATACAAGCTATGAGTTTGGTACTCTTCAAACATACAAGGAAATCTTAACGCACCTGCATCTGTCGTCATCTGATCCGTGTCAGTGTGTACACCTGCAGAGACTTCTTTAATTATGGATCAGTTAAAAACACCATTTGGTGCACTTGTTCTTTGTTGGGAGTTTAGGTATTTTGTTTTGCACGGAAGAGTGCTGTCAAGATGTATGGTTTTTGGAATATATTTTAGAAACCGATAGTTGCTTTTCTGGCCAATAAATATGCCTCTTTAATTTTCTATGTAATGTTTTTAAATGTGTTATTTCTTGTAAGTTTGGGGTGGTGGCAGTTTATTTATTTTATTTTTGTTTACTGTAAACTATTTATAATTGTGAATCTTCTTGCACTGTGTCTTGTCACTTTGACTTTGGTCTGAGTATTTACTCAAGGTTTGTTTATGTTAAGTTTTTCCCCCTTTTCTTGTCTCTCTTTCTCACCCCAAACAGATTTGCTGATTGGGTTTTTGGCCCTATCCCATTGTGGATTGTTTTATTTTGCATTTTATGAAGGTCCCCCTTTTGTTTTTCGTGTGAAGTAAGTATTCACTCCCACCTACTATTCTGTCTGTTTTGTATCTCTTTCTGTATATTGTTGGTGATTTGTTTTTCTGATGTGGTGTTTGGTCACTTTGACTTCGGTCTGTGTATTTACTAAAGGTTTATAAACAAAGGCAGGGAGCGCAATGAATCAGTAAACAATCCAAACACACAGAGATAATGTTTATACTCTTATGCAACTGTTGATAATAATCCAGCATAGGACCTCGTTACTCCTTCCCTCACTTTCCCTGAGTCTTACCCTACTTCTTGGTAGATCCGTGGAATCGGAGGTAAAGGAAACGGATAATCCTCCCGTCATGTTGTCCGCATGTGTCTCCTGTGGATTCCAATGGACACTATGCAGACTCCCTATGACGGTAGTTCCTATTACTACAAACGGCTGAATGTGTCAAAAAAAGCAGGCAGATCAACGTGTTTCGTCCGTGATGGACTTTGTCAAGATACTCCTGCACTGTTGAAGGGGCTTTTTATCCATACTTCATTAATTGCTTTATTAGCTAAATTTAATAGAATCTGTTAAAATACATTGATAACATACCAAAAGCGATTCTGTGGGTATATATAATGTAATATATATTATCCATAGTCTCCTAGATGAACTTGTAAAAATTCTAATAATGTAGTAAAAATAATTACCAATGAAATAAAATTAAAAATAAAAATAAATAAAAATAAAATAAAATTTAATTAAAAAATAATAATAAAAATAAAAATAAAGATAAAGATAAAGATAAAAATAAAAATAATAAATAAAAATACCAGAAAACCACCACTTGTTGAAATTTTTCTTATTACACCGAGCAAATAGGAGGATTGATCATAATAATTGATCATAAAAATTGACTCAGTTCAAAGTCCAAATTCAGGTCATGTGGGGCACATGTCTTCATGTGGGGCACATGTCTTCATGTGGAAAATCCACCTGGATTCTGCCCTGGCAATTTTCTGTACATAATCTCCTCCTCTCCAGTCCGGTCTTATATGTTCTATTCCCTGAAATTTTAGACCCTTCGGGTCTTGATTATGTACTCTGTGAAAATGGTCCGAAACACTGTGGGTTCTAAGTTCCTTTTTTATATTGTATATATGTTCTGATAGTCTTTGTTTCAGTTTTCTTTTTGTCATTCCTACATACTGGAGGCCACAAGGGCACTCCAGCATGTATATGACTCCTTCAGTATTGCATGATATGTGGGACTTGATTGAAAAACAATGTGAATTGCTAGTAGATTTAACTTCTTTTATGCTTCTTGTGGTGTTGACACCAAGCTGTTTACATGCACTACAGCCCAAACAGAAGAAAAATCCCTTTGAGATATTGGTTTCACTGTTTTCCATTTTTGGAAGCATTTCCACTCAATGAATGTCTAGGCTATATGTGACCTGTCTCTCCAGATTCGAGACCTGTTTTTTTGTAGAAAATATTTAAGACTTACCTGCTAATATGCCTTTACTATAATGTACTTGTTACATATTTCTATGTTAGCCTTTGTAGGGTGGTCATTTGTTAATCAAAGAGTGTATTAATATATGCTTCTTCTGTCTTTCTTCTCACCCTACATAGGAGATAATGCTTATCCCTTAAGCCCTTGGCTCCTCACTCCGATGTTGAGCCCACACACAGAGTGTGAGGTTACATAAAGCTCGGCTCGTACAGCCACCAGATCGGTCTTTGAACTGGCTTTTGACCTACTAAAGGCACGTTTCAGATGCCTGGACCATTCTGGTGGTGCACTGATGTATGGGCCGAGTAAAGTATGTAACATCATAGCTCTGCGTGTGGTGTTTCACAATATTGCTATCCGGAGTGGGGCTCCAGGGGTGGAGGATGATGGACGAGGTGGTGGTGTCTGAACACTGACCTCGGGAGATAGATGAGGGTGCCAACTTCAGGCAGTATGTGATTGACACATATTTTTAATGTAAGTAAAATATCACATATGTGTTTCCTTTCAAATGTCAAATGTATAATACACAAATGCTTTTCAGGTTTGAAATAACCAAAGTACCATTTAAATAAACAGATTTTGTATACAAAAATATAGCAAATCATACATGTGTCATTGTCAGAATGTAAGGGAATCCATAATAAATGTAATCAAAATAGAATGCAAGGCAAGACAAGCTTTACTACCCAACTAAAACATGTTTGGCAATCTCTCCTTAGTTTAGTTTAGCTATTTATTACAAACACTTTGGCCCCAAAACAAACCAAATAAGTTACCGAAATTTTTCAAGCTATGATGTTGAATGTTGTACCAAAAAACGGCTAGATATTTTAAAGCTCACTCTTAGCTTACAAATCTTCTTTCTTGACCCATATGCTGGGTTAATACTCTTAATCGATTAAATATCAGCTTTTTCTTGATTAATTGCTAACACTTTTTACCAAACACAATGATACAATGTTAGAAATGGCAAAAAAAAGATGTGAGTGTTTTTATGTAAATGAGAAGCATGCAACATTAGTCCAAGAACTAATGTTTGTCCATTTTAACAACCTCTTTGACCCACATGCACCACCAGGAAGGTGCTGGCAGGGAGAAGGTACCGGAGCACTGACATTTGGAGTCTGAGGAGGTGGCCATGGAGTAGGACCCATTTTAAGAATGTAAGTATCTATTGTTTGTTTACATTAAGATTTATTCCTATGTCAAAGTGTGAGTCCAGCATTCAAATTGCTTGTTCAAATTATGTAGGATTCATATGTGGATTGGTCTCGCAACCTAGCCAACGTTAGTCAATCCACTGATTTAATATATGATGGCACAAATTTCAGTAATTTAGAAAATCCACCACAGTCATCACTCCAAAAAAAAAAAACATGGAAGCCACCAGCCACTATTCTGCATACTACTGTGTAGAGCATAACCCAAGACATGACATGTTATTTTACACTGGGCACCTTCTTCTGTACAAATGTGTATAGAAAGTACATGTGTTAAAGTAATCTCTGAGCTCATTTTTTGTTTTTTGTTGTTTTTTCCCAACAGCAAAAGATGAAAGACAGATTAGAATCCTGGATTATCACACGTTGAACTACCTTGAGAATCCAAAAACCCTGGCTATGTGTTTCTTCAATTAGTAATTATTGTTTGGTCATCACCTAAGGACCAAAAGAACAAATAGGACTGTCCAAGTTTCAAAGTATTGTGATTTAATTGTTTACTAATGTATCATTCACATTAAAAATGTGAAGCAGTAGTCTCAGAAAATATTCCTAATTATCTCTCTGCAGTTTAGTACACTGCTGTACATCCTCTTCTCATACATTCCATTAACTCTATGATGAAACAAGTGTGATAACACTAACCATTCTGTTTCTCATTTCTCACATAATGTGGATTATAGCAAGTACTTTTTATAGCCCTTGCTTTTGTTCCCCAGATCACCAGACTACAACTGCATTGTCTAATTACATGTGACTAAGGAGACATTGTAACTCAGTGTAAATATATATATTGTGTATTGTATATTGATGACTTGCAGTAAGTATTATTCATTGTCTTTAAAGTGAAGCCAGGTGGATCATGGGTAGGGATCAGGTTGCAAATTGCTGGAGTGGGAAAACTTATTAGTGCCCATTGTTCTCACCAGCCTAGTCCAAACAGGCCATCTAACAGGGGAGGTTCTGTGGATGGACAACTGATCTTCACTCCCCTCCCCAACCCCCCCCCCCCCCCCCCCAGTCCAGCACTGACCAATGGTTAAGAAGAATAGGCCCAGGGGTTTGCCCAGGGAGGGTAAAGACTGTGGAAATTAGACCCGAGATATAAGGAGCCACTCCAAGACAGAGGGGGTGTTCATTCTGGGATTTCCTTCATGAACCATGCAAGATCTGATTTTGAGTTGTCATTCTCTACTAGAGTCTATATATGCAGCTGAGAGAGATCCATGGGTCATTAAGTCTGGACAGCCAGGTGACTGAAACTCCTTAAACTAGTGGGGTAAGGGACAGATGATGTGGTAAACCTGCCTGCCATTTATTTACTGTGTGTACATAATATTCTAGTGTTGTTTGTATGACAATAAATATACTGTTGTACATTTCTAACTGCATTTGCCTGAGTGACTATACAAATCCTAGAACGTACTGAGTAGACTTCCCTGGCATAGAAAGGCACCCATGGGTGGCAAGACAGCGTGAAGTGGGTAGCATTGGGCCAGAAAACCCGGTATCTTCACAAACTCCATTGTCCTTTGCGATTCATTTAGACTTGCCATCTGTCTTACACATCCTTTATTGGTTTGCCCTGAGCAACATACACTTCTTAGCTCACACTATATTTAGTGGTCCAAAATTAGCTGGTATGAGGTATATTTATGATTTAACCCCTCTTTAATTGGGCCATGCGTTAGATGAATTTGTCTCTACTCCCACATGTCAGCTAATATTTGTCACGGTACCAAGGAGGGATGACTGGATCCTGGTGGTTCAGTCGGGATAGGTGTTACTTCTGCTAAGGGCGCGGAATCTAACAAGCGAAAGGTGTTCACCAGTGATTCCTGCAACGGAATATGGGCTTCGCGGCTTTCACTTGCAGGTTGCGGCCCCCTAGGGAAGTTCCAAATGAACCAGAAAAGACAGAGCGTAGATTAGGTAGTAAGTAGAGTTGCCGCTTGGACGTGATGTTTAGCAGGAAATGTTCTGCAGCGTAGTCACCTGGAACGTGATTAGGAGGGTAGAAGGTAGCGTTGCCACTTGGAACGGGGATTCTGAGGTTAAGGTAACGTTGCCACCTGGAAGTGGTATTTCGCAGGGACTGTTCTGCATCGTTGCCACTTGGGAGTAATTGGCAGATGAGATTTGCTGCGTAGGAGTCTGGAGAATCCGGAATACTGGTACGCAGGGTAGCAGCGCGAAGTAGGAATACTCAGGAGAATGGAAAAGATGCAGGAGCTGTTTCCAGTGCAGGGTCAGGAACTGACTGAAAGAACCAGCCCTGAATCTAGTGTTGAAAGGCAATTTATAGGGCTGGTATATTCAGACAACCAATAGAGGGCAGCAGTAGGTAAGAAAAGGTTTGGAGTCTACTGCGCATGTGCGGAAGTGCCGACTGCCGGGAGAAGAGACACAGCGCTGGAAGGAAGCAGGACTGCCCCGCTGATCAGGTAAGTCAGGCTGGTGGGGAGTGGAGCGGGAGAGCTGTGGGTGCGCACGCCGGGTCCCGGGGGGACACATTGGGAGCCCGGCGTGTGACAATGTTAGTGAAAACTATCAATCTTCACCTGACCTGTATAAATGTGGACAAAGTAAGGTCATTAAATGTTAGAATTGTATGTGGCAACGCTTCCTAGGGCAGGAAATCTTCAAACCACATTTAAATATTGAAATTCCTGTTACAATCAGCACTTTGCTAACAAACTTGTGTATGGGCCAGCCCAAAACACAAACTACACACAGTCCCCACACAAGTCCCAAACCTTGGTATCATTCACAAGACCACCCTCTGCTTTATTCCTTACTTCCAGATTTTATTCCAGTCCAGTTAAGTCCCCCAGTAAAGCACTGACACGATTCCACATATTTGAATTCCACTTGCTTCATAAAAGTTTTGGCTAATTCTCTACATCTGCAATTATGTACGCTCAGGCAATTTCCATTCAAGTGACACATATATACACAATTCTAAACATATTAAATGGTGGAGGGAGACACATAGTTTTCTGTCACCACTTGCACACACCAGTCATATGTTTTACTGTATTTTGCTGTAAAAAAGTCTGTGTTACAGGTAACCTTAGCATTTTGTTGAATATTGTTACAGTAAACCACATGAAAGCACAACTAAACTGCACTTTGTTACATGTAGTATTTTTTTTATTATATCCATGCCTATCACTTTACTAAGTTCAAGTGTATGCTGACGTTACACACTTGTCCCTGTGCCTCAAACAATGTTATCCTATAAAACTAGACTCTTAATTTTTGAATGTACCTAGGTCTTTGCTGGATTTTATAAGTTGTTTTTTTTTGGGGGGGGGGGGGGGGGGGGAGGGGGAGGTTGGTTGCTTGTGTATGTGTTTGTTTACACTCACCAGCAACTTTTAAATAATCATCAATTGAATGCAACTTTGGAAACACATTGCTGGTCCATTTGTATAGTAAACAGTAATGTTGTGGTTTGGATATGTTAGTGTTTAAAGTTATGTTGAGTCAGTGTACTAAATTTACAGTGTGCTCACAAACAACAATATGTTACCTTTTCCCATGTCTGCATATTTTAACCAAAAAAGACAAAGAAACATTTTCAAAAAATTCTAATTTAATTCTCATTATAAATTTTACAAATCTGAATTTACATCGAAAACCAAATAAAAATGTTTTCTGCCCCTCTTTTAGGTGGAAACATGGGCTTGACTTCTTGTCATCAGTGATATTGAGGACTCGGAGGAAGCATCAGAACACTCTTGGCCAGCAGGGTGTGACTGACAGCGTGATGAACGGGCAGAGGGGTAGGCAGGGGGGTAGACAGGGGCCTGGCCAGGGGGGTAAGCAGGGGGGTAGGCAGGGACCTTGCCAGGGGGGTAGGCAGAGGGCTGCCCAGGGGGGTAGGCAGGGGGCTACCCAGGGGGTAGGCAGGGGGCAGGGCAGGGGAGTAGGCAGGGGGTAGGTGGGGGGTGTCAAGGGGGGTGCAGATAGATGAGAAGGGCCTGGAGATAAGAAGGGCCAGGAGGATGAGAAGGGAAAGGAGGCAGATGAATAGAAAGTGAGGAATTATTTGTATCAGTGAGCTAAGGGTCTTCAGTAGGTGAAGGAGTGACATTTAGTGGAGGGCGTGGTGAAGTTTGGATAAGATGGACGATTTGGGACAAGAGGGTGCACATATTTGTGAGAGTAGAAATTAAAGTGTTCATGTGTTGGTCAAAATTGTGCTCTACACGGGTGAGGGTATTGGTCATATTACGAACGTTAAAGTCAAGGGACTCAGTGGCAGATTCAAACTAATGGCTTATGTGCGAAAGTGTCTCCTGCCTCAAGAGTGTTGCAGGCTCCCTCCGAGGGGCCTCAACATCACAGGCAGCCACCTCCACTTGTTCTACATTTTGAGTTTCCACTTCACTTTGTGCCTCCTGCACCAGCCCATTTAAAAAAGAAGAAAAAAACAATATTAGGTTTACATTGAAAATCAATAACATTACATTAATGACAATAGTGGTGCATCCATTAAGATGATTAAGATTTTAGGTTTAGGGTTAGCTTGCAAACAAAGATTGGTCATTAACAAAACACAAAAATTAGCCAACAATAGTATATAGTGTAAATGTACCTAGGTGAGATAATGGCCATGTTAGTGGTGGGTTGCTGCCGATGCTCGCTCCTCAAGGGGCGTTAATATAAGGTGCTGTGATGGGGGCACCACCCGTTCCTTGAGCGTGCCTCCTTGACGCTATAAGTTTTTTCTTCAAATTTTGTTTATAGTCAGCCCAGCTATACCAAAGAGAGATGTATGTAATTTTGACAATTTCTATAAAGTAAAAACCAGGGAACATCACATTGCTCTGTTACGATTTACATTTACATTTCCAAAAACATACACACACAATGCTAAATATGTGTTCCTTGGCCTGGGTGGATAATTGACTCAAAGTAACATGTAAATTAGTACAACTACTCTTTGACACTACAATGCACATTTCCAAGGTAAAAATCTGGCCTTCAAATTCAAACGACTTACACTGGTAAAATATGTGCCAAGGTAACAGTGTGAGTCTGGAACTATGTTTAGAGTAATTTAGAAATTTATATATGCTTTTTGCCAACCTATTAATTTTACAGTTTCTTTACTTCATTGTGCGTACACCAACATGGAGCAATGGCGTTTACTTGTTGGGTTATTTCTGCCCAACAGCGTGATTTCTCGATGGCTGACAGACGTCTATTGTGGGTGTGAAATTTGTCTATTGTCATTTCAATCAATATTTCAATTTCTTGAGATGTGAAGTTATGTTGGCGCCTGGATGTACAAATTAAAAACCAATTCTTAAGAAAAACAATGCATTACTCAGGCTCCTACATAGTTTGCAAGTACATGAACATTAGAATATAAATGCTTATGCATTTGAAATATAGACCTGTAACGTGTCAAAAGTGGTGTTGGTTTTAAAACAAAAAACATTTTTACAAGCAGTTTTAAAACTATTTTGAAACTACCTTACATTGTAATTCCCCCCTTAAATATTTAAAAATTAAAACCTTATATATTGGTAAATGCAACATCGTCAAATAATAAATGCAAAATAAACCATTTACAGCATCAGTACAAAACTCAAAACAACAAAGTATTCAAACATTATCAATACAGGTGTGTGTAATTGCAAATAGTGCTAGTCACTTCTCATCCATCAGTAATGGGCCTCACCCCCCTTCTGAGGACCTGAAAAATAAAAATAAAAGCAGACAGATTCCATTCCTATAGCTACTTCATCTGCATTGTTTACGGCACAAAGTACTCGCCAATATCCAAATGGTGTGCCGGAGTTTAAAAAATCCCAATCTAATTTTTGAACTAAAAGGGCCATAAGAGAGGCCAAAAGAGAGGCATAAGGACTATTTATATTGCTGTGGATATTTAGCATATGTATGGGGTGAAAAGATATTCATTAAAGATATTTCAATGATTCAGGCCAATAATGCTATAGTGTGCTTACTCCTGGGTTTTGTGTGGGAAACCCATTAGCAGAATGTAGCTCTAAATGTGACACTTTTCACCAGCATATACAGGAATACATGACTCAAGTACAGTGACAAAATACACTTCCATTGCTATAAATAATTAATTTCCTATTACTAGCCAGCTAAGTAATATGTCTTAAGACATATCAAATAGTGCTCACTGCAATAATGTCTTCCAAGTGTCCCACGAACAAATGTATCTGCCTGAAATCATTGAAAAAGAGCAACTCTGAAGGAAGAGCACAGCTGTTTCTAAATACCCATTGATTTGCGAGTCCAGGTGTACATGTCTCATCCTAGTTACTAAGCGCAGTGTACACGTCTCAACACTAAATGTTAACACCCCCGCTGCAAGGATACTATGGTTTGAATGACATGCAGACATTTTACTCACAGGTGTAGAAATGATCCGAGAGTGACATGAGTTTGCCCACATGTGCTCAGAGAACCAATTACAGACCAGAGTATTGTAGAGTCGATATTTGTGTCAAAGATGACATCCGCCAGCTGCGCAAGGAGAGAATTAAGAGTGCTCACCAAAGGCATGGACAGCATGACTTCGGGATGGTACATCTCAAATGAGATGAAACTGTGGCCTACCAAAGGGTCCGCAGGTATCTGTAGTGGTATTTCCAACGCCGGCGCTTTGTTGTACTATTGTAGCGCTGATGGCGTGATCTACGGCGGCGCCAGCCCCAGCTCTTGCATGAGCTTAGGGTGGAGATTAGGATACGTGAGTTCTCTATTATTCACATACAATACTGTAATACACATACTTGCTTTACTTTTAGAAAACCTTTCAAAGTTTAAAAAATACATGGCCAACCCCAATGAAAAATCTGATTATAAATGTAACTCCCCCTCCAATGCCACATACTTAGCCCCTGTATCATAATTTAATAGTGGAACATTTACTTTTCTTAGTGATTAAGGGCCAACTCCACACCAATGAGGCCTGTTTGGGATTCAACTCCTGGCCCCAGTGCTGGTAGGCTGAATTGCTAACCATTAAGGCAATGTGCTGACATGAAGTACCAGACACTTACAATATAACACTGGCAGATGTGGTATATTGCAAATATAGTTGCACAGCATTATTGGGGGCAACACTAACAGTTGACCTAAGCTGTTTTTCACATATTACAAGGCCTTATCCAAATACCTCTTGTAAAATGTCTCCCTAATCTGACACTAATTAGATGGTACAAATTCTTTGCCAAAGAAAAAAAAATAGTAGTAATTTAAACAGCAATAATGATATTTCCACATCCATAATCCCAAAAGAAACCTTGTTGCAGGCCATCTGAAAGTGGGGTGTGTCTGTCAAATGTAATTCCTTTTAGTTAAGTTTTTGTTTAGATCTGTATTAAAATGCATGTTTCACAATGTCAGTTCACATTATTATTAGGCTAGATGTTTATAATTGACAAGCAGGTTGAAGTTTTTAAAAGAAGCTTATGTGCAATATTTATTCCCACAGACCATAGACATAGTGCCCGCCAACAACAGGTGATAGAGGAGTTGGCAGAGGAGGAGGAGGCGCCAGAGGAGGTGCAAGAGGAGGTGGAGGAGGTGGCCCTTGTGGAGGAGGAGGAGGCGCAAGAGGAGTGAAGGAGGCGCCATCATTGGAGGTGGAAGAGGTGGCCCTTGTGGTTGAGGTGGCTGCCACACATCCAGTGTTGGAGGGGGCGATGGGTGAATGTAAGTATTGAAATTAAACCCTTTTCCGAATTGTAATCCTTTTGAGGTACATTGTAGTTGTGCCTAAATTATGATATACCACATGCCATTTTCCCAAAAGCTAGTTATCCATTCCACAATTTTCAACCATGATGGCATAATAAAAAAATTTGTCGGTTGACGTAAACTCCACCCTCCAAGCCACCACACAAATGTGTATTTATAAATACATCTGCCAACCAAAAGCATTAATCCTCTGCCTAGTACTGTGTTTAGCATACCAATAACCTTTTCCAACAGTGTAAAGTTATGTAACACTTCATGCCTCTGGGGATCTCATCAAATTAGATAAACAAAGTACACCCTTTTCAAGTAATATATGTTTGTACAATTAGCTAAGCATATTTTTTTTTTTTTTTCAACAGCTCAAGAAGACACCCAGGCTGTGGGTGAAATTCCACAAATCCATGCAGAAGTCATCGCCAATATTTTAAAATATCAGAGAAAAAGTAAAAAATACTCACAATTGATTAAAAAAAAATCATATGTTGGGCCAAAATTAGTTGCTCTATTCAAAATTTATAATGCTTTTTATATTATTACAGATTAAAATTTTTGAAACTAAACAAACTTGTTGTGTTTGTCGTTGTTAATATATTACAATTGCACAACATGTGGGTATTAGGACAATAAATAATGGACTTTTCATTAATACAATAATAACATTTCAGCTAAATTGTTTTGTTAATACTACCTCATCATTCCAATACTGCCTCACTGTACACAGAAGGCAATGGGCAGGAAACAAACTCATGACCCAGCACTGGATGGGAGAGGTGCTACACATTAAGCAACCATGCAGAGCCAGTGTTGGATGCAGTGTTTTTCTTTACAAGATGGGGAAATAACATACAAGCAGAAGATGTTGAAAAAAAGGTTGCAAGTTTATAATTGCATTTCCCAAAAAAACAACTGGGGCCCTCAAACAACAACACCACACAAAAGGTAGTCCAATCATAGTAATATCATACACATAAGGTTCCCAGGGGGCCTGGTTCATTAAGGAAGGTATATAGCAAATGGCAAACCAAATTATCACCTTTACAAAACCATCAGGGATTGAAGGTGGAGGTAATTGCTAAATAGGAGGTCTGAATATAAATCCAAAAAAAAAAAAAAGCATACATTAACTTAGTAAACCCACACAAACATGGAAGAGAACATACAAAGTACACACATATAAGGGAATGGTTGGAGATTGAACTCATGACCCCAGTGCACTATCCACTGTGGTCTTCATTGAAGGTGTAGATGGAGAAAAAACAAGGATTCAAGACAATGTTACATTTTAGTACAAGAAAGTCCCCTAAAATCAAGCCACCACCCTCTGAGTCTTAGGCCATTCATAGTAATAGATGTCAGCATGCACATAATAATGTGAATGTGACCTGTGGGTCCTCTTCCATTTTGAAAGTAAAACATTGTACTAAATTCAAAATGCATCTTGCCCTAAGAAAGGGGAATTTGAGAGGGAGATACATTTAAAATTGGAGGACAGATTTATCATTGTGGTAGAGCATGTAGTTGATCACATTTGAACGACACAGTAAAAATCAAGCTAACAAGTTTTTCTGTGATACAATAAAACAAACCATTACTTTCCTTATTAGCTAAATACTATCCTAACTGTACACCTTGCAAATTTACTATAAAAGCCCGATTTGGGCAAGGTTCCTGTTGTGTTCCTTTCATTAATAATTCAGGCCCACCAGCTGTACACAGATGACGCGATTGTTGTGAGACAGAAGTGCTAACCACTAAGGTACCTGGTACGGGTTGTAACTGGCATATAGTTTTGGGAATAAGGAAGAGTACTATTATCTAGCTCTTACATCTGTTGCTCACATGCTTTATTGTTGTGCTTCTTACTCTAGTCTCTACAACTTATTTTTCCCCCCCAAAATAAACGTTGCCTTAGTGGTTAGCCAATCCACCTTCCAACAATGGAATCATGAGTTTGATTCCTGACTCATGACCATTATCTGTATGTACTCTCCAATGTATCGATTATGGAAGAGTACACTACGCATTTTGTAACGGTCAGGATAGAATTTTTTGGCATATATTATTTTTTACTTGCAATATGCATATTTATTTTTGCTAGCAAATTAGATGCATTTGCATCCACATGCGCTCAGTTAAAGTCAAACACAAGCAAACACATTACACAGTCTTTCATGTAGGTGAATAAGAAGGTGTATTGATATAGCTCATTAAACACACTTCATAATCATTTGTTCCAGGGTCTTTGAATATTTACGTGCAAAAATTAATAATAAGGTTAGAACTGTCTTGCATAAATACACTCCTTTTTTGTGTTTTAACATTTGTAAACAAATCCTTCTCACCTCCGAAAATTGCCGTTACGTAACATACTTTTTTCTTATCTTTAAATAAGAAGCGGAAGTTAAGATGCAGATTTTAAGATGAGCTGAAGATCCGTTGCATCTTATATTCTGTTGTGTAAAGGACTGAAGGTGGGCATGCTTTTCAACTTTCCTTTCCTTATTGAATTGTGAATTTCTTATCTCCTCGTTTGTTCTTTAAATACGCATCGCAACTTCCGCAACAGATCCGATCGCTAATTAATCAGGCCCATAGCCATTAACGAAGGATGCATACGCAACTGTTGTCACAAGTAATTGGAACTGACACCTAACCCGTATCTGGTGCAAGGGATATGACAAAAAAAAGTACCTTTGAGATGCCCAAAGCTTGAATCACTAGCTGCCATGTTTGCTCAAGCTAGGTATGCCCTTACTGTATATTTACTACATGCATATGCCCAGTCCCCTGCCCATTCTGCCCATGATATCATAGGCTGTAGTAAGGGTCCTGTACTCATGAAGATTAATTGGATGTTGCTGCACTCACTGACGTATGCTCCAGTTCTGACTGATTTTATACAAAATACAGAATGTGTCAACATTTACATTCCTTAATGAATTAGGCCGAATATGTCGTCCATACATCTGGATCTATAGCTTGTTCATTGGTAAGTTAAGAATTGTATTAAATAAGTATATGATATATGGGCAATTTGATATAACTGAGTTTGATTGTCGTCACACATCGTGAGCCAAACAATAATTCCAACCTTGTGTGGATAAATTGACTGCAGTGCATCTTGGGATTTTAGTTAGCGAGAGGCTCCCTTTTGACTTAATGTTGTGTTCTTTATATTCTATGGATGCAGTTTATCCTTGTACACTTAGTAATGCATCTGTTTACTTCTGGATATGCAATTCCTGTTGGAACGCATGACGTTTATTAGAATGATATTCAATTTCATCCATACCGGAAATGCATGTCTGCACTTCCGGTCCATGCGTTCCATGGTGAAACATATGATAATCAGCTGATATGTGTTTGGTGCCCATAAGTAGCCAGGTAATCACATGTGTGTTTGTTTGTCTGTGTGTCATCTTTTCTGTTATTCTACTCAAAATTTGTCTTGACAAAGGTCCTATAAATGTATCGAAAGGTTGACTTAGGATGGGAAATGTTAGAGTAAAATAAAAGACTATGATATGGTAAATGCACTCTACAGTCATGGGCAAAAGTTTTGAGAATGAAACAAGTATTGGTTTTCACACAGTTTGCTGCTTCAGTGTTTGTAGACCTTTTTGTCAGATGTTGCTATGGTATGCAGAAGTAAAATTACAAGCATTTCATAAGTGTCAAAGGCTTTTCTTGACAATTGCATTACGTTTATCCAAAGAGTCAATATTTGCAGTATTGATCCTTCTTTTTGAAGACCTCTGCAATTAGCTCTGGCATGCTGTCAATCAACTTCTGGGCCACATACTGACTAATGTCTGCCCATTCTTGCCTACTCAATGTTTGGAGTTTGTCAGAATTTGTGGGTTTTTGTTTGTCCACCTGCCTCTTGAGAATTGACCACAAGTTCTCAATGGGATTAGGGTCTGGGGAGTTTCCTGGCCATGTACCCAAAATTTCGCTGTTATGATCCCCAATGATCCCCAAGTCACTTTTGCCGTATGGCAAGGTGCTCCATGATGCTGGAAAAGGCATTGTTCGTCACCAAACAGTTCTTGGATGGTTGAGAGAAGTTGTTCTTAGAGGATGTTTTGGTACCATTCTTTATTCATGGCTGTGTTCTTAGGCAAAATTGTGAGATAGCCCACTCCCTTGGCTAAGAAGCAACCCACGCATGAATGGTCTCAGGATGCTTTACTGTTGGCATGACAAAGGTTTGATGGTAGAGCTCACCTTTCCTTCTCCGGACAAACATTTTTCCTGTGCTCCAAACAATGTGAAAGGGGATACATCAGGGAAAATGACTTTACCCCAGTCCTCAGCAGTTCAATCCCTGTACCTTTTGCAGTCTGTCCTTAATGTTTTTCCTGGAAAGAAGTGGATTCTTTGCTGGCCTTCTTGACACCAGGCCATCCTCCAAAAATCTATGCCTCACTGTGTGTGCAGATGCACTCACACCTGCCTACTGCAATTCCCGAGCAAGCTCTGCACTGTGGTGCCAGATGTCACAGCTGAATCAACCTTAGGAGAGGGCCCTAGTGCTTGCTGGACATTCTGGGGCACCCTGTAGCCTTCTTCACAACTATTGAACCTCTATCCTTGAAATTCTTGATGATCCGATAAATAGATGATTTAGGTACAATCTTACTAGCAGCAATATGCTTGCTTGTGAAGCCCTTTTTGTGCAAAGCAATGATGACTGCACGCTTTTTCCTTGCAGGTAACCATGGTTAACAGAGGAAGAACAATAATTTCAAGCACCACCCTCCTTTTAAAGCTTCCAGTTTGTTATTGTAACTCAATCAGCATGACAGATTGATCTCCAACCTTGTCTTCGTCAACAATCACAACTGTGTTAACGAGAGAATCACTGACCTGATGTCAGCTGGTCCTTTTGTGGCAGGTCTGAAATGCAGTGGAAATGTTTTTGGGATAAAGTTCATTGTCATGGCAAAGAGGGACTTTGAAATTAATTGCAACTCATCTGATCACTCTTCATGACATTCTGGAGTATATGCAAATTGCCATTATAAAAACTGAGTTAGCAGACTTTTTGAAAAATAATATTTGTGTCATTCTCAAAACTTTTGTCCATGACTGTACTCTCTATCATATATACAGTATATATTGTGACACTGACTCCCAGAAGATGACAGACACCACACCTTCTTTCTTGAAAAAGGTGTTTTTATTGTTGTCATGAAACTGGGTGGACTGAGGACTTTTTATTCATCACCCGTTTCTTACAGTTTAATGTACTGTTTAATCCTTGGCCCAGTCTAAGTATATAAACCAGAGCATTGTTGCATTATGTGTATTATTATTTGATTTTATTAGGTACATTTTGGCCTGTCTATTACCTGCAATATTGTATGTATTTGAAATATAAAGAACATATTGTGCCATATTGTGTGAAAATAAAAGGACAGCAGAAATTATTTTGCTTGTGTTAGCTAAGGTAATTGCCACTTGTCTCAAATGTCCTATTATTAGGTGTGGCTTAGATCTCCTTGGAAAAGTACTTCATGGCTTAAATTCCACCGCCACAGGGAACACTCAGGAGTTGAGTGAATTAAGCTTCCATTGTTATTTTTGTTTGCTCCCTATTGTCCACTAGTGAGCTCTACAGGCAGCCAGGAGCTGGACCCAGCAAGAGTCACCTGAGGGAAGACACCTGGGGAGGTAGGGGAGGGGGCTGGATAGTGTGAGAAGCACACCAATCAAGACCTTTTGCAACTCCCCTGGGCAGGCAGTTCCCAAGGTGGGATTATGAGGTGATAAAAGAGGCTACCCTAGGAGCTGGACATGAATGTGACTTATTTAGACCAAGAGGTGATGCTCTGCCAGAGATGTGCTGTGGAACCTATCCCACTGGATTTATTTGAACTGATTTCTACACTTGTTGGACCTGCTATTGTTAAGGGGACTGTGCTGTACCTATCCCACTGGATTTATTTGAACTGATTTCCTCACTTGTTGGACCTGCTATTGTTAAGTGGACCATGCTATACCTACCCCACTGGATTTATTTTAACTGATTTTTTCACTTGTTGGACCTGCTATCATTAAGGAGCCATACTGTATTTAATCCTGTTCTGTAGAATTAATCATCCTTCTATTTTTTTCTCTAATACCGTGTCTGAGTGATTT
Source organism: Mixophyes fleayi (assembly GCF_038048845.1). Taxonomy (NCBI): domain Eukaryota; kingdom Metazoa; phylum Chordata; class Amphibia; order Anura; family Limnodynastidae; genus Mixophyes; species Mixophyes fleayi. The sequence continues at coordinate 277,440,853 of NC_134402.1, forward strand.
GGGAACCACGTATCTTCACAATTATACACATCAACAATTATCTACAGCACACTCTTGTTAGAATGACACCAGGCAACCCTAGCTTTGGCTGGACATAGACCTCCTGCCTAGTCACCATCCAACTAGCTAGACATTGGTAGCGCCACAATGTACAGGCTTATATAGAAGCAGCTCCTCCCTTTAGTCTAATTACCGCATTAGACCCTGTCTCCCACCTGTTTATGTTCAACCTAGGAGTATCACTGTGCAAGAATTTAACCCTATCTGCCACATTATCCTGCAGATTGTCAGTTGAACTCTTATAATTCCTCTTGAAATATGACAGCCTATCCCTCTCTTTGCCACAAATATAAACATTTGTTTTAATAATCAACAAATATATATTATCAAATTTACCCAATGTTTTGCTTAAATTGGTGAAGCGCTACAGAATTTGCTAATGCTACATAAGTAAATGTCGATGATGATGGACAACACCTGTCAGTTTGGTCCAGGATATTGTTTCCTGTAAAAGCTGCAGCAGATTAAGCAGATAATGCTTTACAGTCCCATTTACTCTGAGCTTCGTTAGATAAATAGGTGGAGTTATGTGTGGACTACAAGCAATAAAGAATAATGTGACCTTAGCATGATGACACATGGGTTAGTAGGCATTGTTTATCTAAGGGACCTGAGTGTGTTTTCTTTGCAAAGTCTGAAAGCACCTTCTGAACATTTAATGTGATTTCTACTTCATAAGGTGATTTTAAAAAGGAGTGATGTTGTATTTTGTTGATTTTTAATTTTTTGTGCGGATTGCTCTTAAGTGTATTTAAAATGTATGCAACTTATTTAGCGCTCATTTATTTTTTCTGCTTATTTACATTTTAAGCAAGACATTTTCCCTTTGTATTGGAACTTCTTTTTCAACCTAATAATAATTTTGGCAGGATATTTAATTAGTGCCTGAGTAGTTTTGCTGTTTTCTAGGGACACTGTCTGTCTTTCTGTCCTGCAATCACACATTCAATAATTTACACAACACCAAGCAGTGGAGAGAATATGGCTGCAGTCTTTTATTTCAATTCTCTTAATCTTAAGGGAAAGGGTGTACGGAACATTCAATTGTCCCCATAGCTGTGGATGCCATGCCATCTGAATTCAAGATCACTATGTAGCATTTTCCTGGAATCGAGTTTAGCTCGCCTGGTTGAGCCGATACCTTGAACCCCCTGATCCATGAATGGATCACTTTAAGGAGGTGGGACACTGCAAAATTGGCTTCATTACAACCTATAGAAGATTTTACTGACTGATGAGTACGAACCTTGGGTTGATATTCTACTAAGTCACCTAACAAGTTTTTATTTGCAGTTAGATAAGTGTTCTTGGGTATTCCAATTGAATGCTTTTGGATTATACTATATCATAGTGTGGTTTTAAGACGTTAGGGGCCTGAGTCATTAAGGCACGCATACTGAGCGCATTGTGCAGTTGTTCTCAACAGCATGTAAATCGGCTCTGCATACTCCCGGAGTCAGCAAGGAACGTATTTCAAGATACGTGTGGTGTTGACTAGGGGTGTAGGTTCACACACGCAGAGCTTCATTCTGACGTGGCTGCATTCGCTTGAGTTTGGCACGTCCACATTGTGCATTGAGTATAGGCACACGCCCATTCCCCTATCCCGTTCACTCCCCGAAATCGTAGACTGTCGTAACTGTCATTTGCTTTGGCATACGCAGCGGACTTGCTTTCGTTGACGGCTGAGTGTCCTCTATATGAGCATGCGCAGAAGGGAATTGCATACGATGCGCACAAAAAACAGAGAAACGTTCCTTAATGACTCAGGCCCTAGATGTTTAAGTTATTTTAATAAATGCACATGTATTAATGAGCTGGTCCTCATAAGTATCATTTGGAATGTACTGCCATAGTTAGATTGATATTCAGTTTCTTATATTTATGAACTGAGTTTTCAACTCTGTTTAGTCTTTTTTCATCCAGTATCTTAGTGGGACATAGCAACTAGTTTTAATTAGCTGAAAATCAGCGCCGGACTCTTTTTCTGCTATTAAACAAATACAACTGTTTTTTTTGAGAATTATAACATCATCAACATACAATATCCAAAATAACTTAATAATGCAGTACAAAAAATATCTCCTCCCTTTCTGAATCAAAATGGGGTGGACTAGCTGGGGTTACATCTACGTGTTCTGCAGAAGATAGGGGAACGTGAGTCTGCCTTTTGCTTTCATATATGCTATCCCCACAAGCATTATGCTGCTCACCGCCTCTTTCCTTCTTATTTTCCTACTCATTCCCACAGTGCCTAATCTTGTGATCTTGTTATTTTGCTCAGGGGAAATTCTGCTGTTCCACTTTAGTCAAACAAGATTTCTCCTGTTCTCATAGTGACAGTGGGACCCATGACAGCTCGCTACTGCAGTCTTGACTTGATGGCTGAATCCTACCGGGGACTAGAACACTTGTTATAAGTTTATTTTCCATATTATATTTCTGAATATCATCTCTTACTTCCTTAAAATATTTTACTCAAGTATGTTGTCAGGGTCACAGGACAATACTTTCCTGGCTGTGATTTGTGTTCCCTTTTTAAAATTTGTGTATCATATCTGCTCCATTTATGTCGTACTGACCATAGTATGATGGAGTTCATAAGTATAAGATGAGTTCATAACTATAAGATATGGTAGATAAAAACTTTTTGTATTTATATTCACTTTCTTTGCAATACGGTTTTCTGTTCCTACCTTTGCTAACTGTATTTATATTTTACATATGTTGTTTACATGTTGTTTCTTTGTAGTTTTGTAAATAGGACCTGACACTTTTTAGAGAAATGCATTTTTAAATAGGGTTTACTGTACATTTTAAGTGTAAAAAAAGCAAAGTTTTGCTATGATATGTACTCTGAAATGTAATAAAAATAAAATATTTAAAAAAAGAACAGTTTACCACACCTCTTAATGTTGCCAATTTTTAAAAGGTATTTATTTTTATTATATTTTGTACTGTGTATGGGAAGAATTTTGTCTAATTAAGCATAGTAAAAGGAAAAAAACTATAGGAACACACCCAAAGTTCACCATCAACATTAGACAATGGGAAGGATAAGTTCTTCTTATATCTCATTGGTGGATGATCTGTGGTTGAGAGCTTCATTTATGTGTGCATCTATCATTGTTGGGTGGCCTCCATGAAGTGATCATTGTTCAGCTTATAGAAAGGGATAAATGTTCTAGAACCTCAATTCCTGATTAAAGCGTAACCCACATGTCAGGGATGGACTGCTGTTTTTATGGTGGAGATGCAAAACAGCATGCCCCCCATCCAAGAGGCTACTAGCCCTACACCAAAAAGCACTGAAGCTCCTTTTAATCCCACTAGGTTATGAGTGCAAAATTATCTATCTTTACTAGTGTCCATGCCCATTATACAAAAAAGCTGAAAAAACATATATATACACAAATTACAAATAAACTTGATGTGAATAGATAACTCCCCAAATCCTTGTTCACTACTTTATTAAATGTAAAGTAAAATATGTTCTTTCTTGATTGGCTGGAAAATAAAATAATTTTCATCCTTTGTAGTCAAATTGGTAAAATAAAATCTCAAAAAATCCCCCTAGAAGTGCAAAAATAATAGGGAGAGTTCAGAACAAATTCCATCAGCAAAACTAGCAACATTTTGTGGCCAAATGAGGGATAAGGTCAATGTTCTGGGGTACAGCTTTGAACATTTCACTTATCTCTGCCTACTGGTAAAAGCATAACATGTTTTTTGTATATGCTGTATGTTTGTGTATGTAACTTATTAAAATCAATAATTCTAATTTAGCCATGTTGGTTTCTTTACATTTCTAGAACAAGCACACAAACTACTGGGAATTTAAAGTGTAACATAGAGATCGTGAAAGGAGTATGGTGTTGGTGGAAGGATGCAGAATAGAGATGTCAGGTTTACAAATCACCTTCAGGGATTTTGAGTTGGGGTATAGGACAAAACAGTCATCAGGAGTTTGAGTGGTTGATAAAGAGAGTTAAAATGTAGGGAAAAGAGTGAGTGGACATTAAAGGTAAAATCTTTGATTACATAACAGACACAGTTAATAAGACACAGGTTCATTAATATTGATTTTTCATAAATTCTAATTGTATTGATCCAAAAGGAAGCAAAATAGTCAAGCCTTATAGTAGTAATAAAGTTTCACACTAGAAAATTCTTTTGGCACCTACAGATGACAATGCAATAAATTCCCTGGATCGATCTCCTTCATAATGTTCTCTACTAATTATACCGACAGATACCATTAAACTGCATATTGTTGATGCCCCCCTTTCACTGCACAATTACCTTCCCACATAAAATAACTTACTACTGGAAATTGCAAATAATTGAATACATTTGAATGTTTTTATCAAATTAGGTCACGGTTCTAATGAATAAATTGGTGGCAGAGAAAGCAAACTACGAGACATCTAAAACAACTGAATACTGAACCAAACGAATGGATGGCCAAATGATCCTGAGTCCTCCAAGCCAAGTAAATCTGGCATCAGAGAGAGACTACACCCCCTCTAGGATCACAATGACATGCCCGCACAATGCAGGTCAAGGGGTCCTCCACACAAAAGAACCGAGAACCACCTTTTCCTTCAAAAGGGGCAGTGACCTGCGGCCAATCAGCGATAGCGGCATATGTATCAGACACTGATCGCAGTGCTTTCCTTCCAACTGTGCCTACTCTGCATGAGGGAGAGAAAATGTTAATCACACGAAAAAACAGCAATCAACTACAATGCACAATCAAAAGGATGGGTGGAAGGGATTTTGTGCAGAGGAATGAGGCAGAACAGCAGCCAGAGAGGATTTTTAACTGAAAATCCCATAACCCACCCGCAATGGATCCCATTGGCTAAGATTGGCCTACAGAAAGTGTTTAACCCTTGCTAGGTAAGTATTTGTGTAAGTGGGCACAAACTGCATTAGTTTAAGTGTGTTCAGCTTTAGGGACTCTTTTGTCATTATTGCAAGAAATGTATCACATTCTTTTTTAATACTGTTAGTGACCTTGCCATCACCACTTCCTGGGGAAATGAATTCCACAGCTTAACCAGCCTAACAGTAAATGTGTCATTTTTCCTCTTTAAGACCGTTTCTTGTGGTGTAGTAACATTATATATGTTAATGATTTTCTTGCCTGTGTTTCTTTTGAGGCTTATGTTTTATCTCTTCTATGAAATATATCATGGATTGTACATCATGTATGCAGAAAAAGTCGATGGAAAGGTGAAGTGGATGCAATCTTTTGTCCTAGCATTTTTGTGAGAAGCTGACATTTAGTGGTGGTAGTCGTTATTGCAACTACTAAAATACCGGTAATACTTAAAGCGACATGAAAATGCAAATTTTTCTAATCTAGACATGTAGAAAATAGAGACTAACTGGAATACTTACAGACAACATTTACGGCAAGATTGCTATAAAAGCCGGCAGCAGAATAAGCCAACACTGTGATGGACGTCACTTAAAATGCAGAGAGTTACATTGCTGCTATTAAGGGGGAAATGCCAGGACACACCACCTGTACAATGTCTAAGCCTTAGTAAAAAAACATTATACAGGTGCCGGGTCCTCGCATTGCCCCCTTAATAAGTATGTAAGTGGTAAGTATTTTAGTAAGTCTCTATTTTCTACATGTCTACATTAGAACAATCAGCATTTTCATGTCGCTTTAAGTGTTGTCGCTATTTTCCTTGTCTCAATAATGTAACCCACCAGAAATGTAATAAGAGCAACAAAAGAATATACTTTTAATCAGTGCTTTTTTTGTAAGAAAAAAGGTGCCGGAACTCACATCACATAGTCAATCACTGTTCACACAGCCACACACGTCAGTTGTGTAACGAAATATAACGGTCACCACCCACAGTAAGCTCTCAGCGCACGACCACTCGACCAATCACAAGCTGAGCAGCGGCACAAGCCGAGCAGTGCAATCACAACCAGCGCGGATGAAGTACGCATGCATCGGACTCAACACACAAGCAGCCCGCATGCACCATTTTAATGGTTTTGCCACGACCTGCTACGCTTGACAGGGCGATTCAAGTCCACGTGGACCAAACATCAAATGTTCAAAAGTTACTTTTAAAACTTGGAAAATACATGGAAAAAAGGTGCCGGAACTCAGTTCTGTGAGTTCTATGACAAAAAAAGCACTGCTTTTAATTGAGATGTACTATCAAAACATGAAATGTATGATTTGAAATGTGTTGTGCCTCTAGTAAAATTACAAGCATCTGTTTGAGCTGTGAAAGGGCTGCCTTCGGGCATAAACAAAGGTAATTATTAATTCAAGCACCAGCACAGCTTGAATTTCATTTCACTAGGACATAGGTTTACAAGAAAACCTTCAAACCACTTACAAAATATTTTTCTTTATGGTTTGATTCTCTTAACACACAAATAGGTACATATGATGACATTGCTTTCCATTAACTAAAAATATACATAGAACAGCAAATTCAAACTGTATTTTACATTTTTTGCAGTGATTAAGCACTTTCCAGTTATTTGCCTATTTTAAAAAAGTACATTACTTTCTGAATAGACTAACTAAGTCTTTTATGGCTATTGTTTTCATTTAAATACCACATACAAGTCAATTGCTCAGCTACTATTAATTTTGACCTACATGTCATGTGCAAGCTAATTTTTAGGCATAAATCTGCAAATATATGTTTGTGAATTACTTCCTAGAAATAGTGGGACATGGTTCTCTTAGAAGCTGGTAGATAAGGGTAGCACCTTATGTCATTTATGGCAGGACGCAAATGGGAAAGCCTTTGAAGAAATCTCTTGCGAGACAATGAAATCTCACACATGTTTGGGAGGCCCCAGACATGCCGACTGCAGAGACTGGGTTGTATGTAAATGACAGATTCAAGCTGAATAAGGTCACAGGAAGGGGGGGGGGGGGCTGTGGGCCCTGTAGCTGGGTTTTAAAACTGTACTGAAAATGTAACTCCTGGTTCTTCTTCTGAGGGAGTAATTGAAGAGGTTCCATTTTTTCCTGCTCCTCCCGGCACCACAAACTTGATTCTAAGTGAGGTATCAATTCTGTGTTTTATCCTTTTTATTTTATAAGAAACAATTGCACTATATTTGTATGTCATTTTATTATCTTTCTATCTTAAGCATTGTGGATGTGTCTTCCATATTAAATTACACTTAATAAGTTCTAGTCTCTGTGTTCTTATGAATTCACGCGACAGTTTGGTCCAGACGCTACCTAATTGAAACTGTGCAAACCTTGTGGTTTAAGTGAACTCTGATTAAAGTAAATTGTGTTGGATTAATGCTAGGGAGAACCGAAGGCTTCCTAAATAAGAGTGTCAGCTCTTATCCGAAAAAACCTTGGTGGTGGTAATTAGTATCGCAAAGCTAGTGTGTGGCATAGATAGGGAAGTATTTAATCATTTTAGACATACCAAGTGGTTGTTGTGTGGTTAACCCTGTGTCACATACGCGTCACGCAGACTCAGGTGAGTGCTGTTCGTGACAAATTGGTGGCAAGCTTGTGGGATATATTTTTAATTTTTTTTTAAGAACTTAAGTGAATTAGGGTTGTGTGATCCCTGAGAGAGGAAATACAGACTAATTCACCAGAGACTGAACTCAATGCTTAAAACATTATAAGACATACAGCAATTGTTTCTTTCCCTCCCCTTCTCTTTTTTTTCTTATCTTTTTTTATTTGGCATTAAACTGAGGAAATGGCTGCTGCATATAAACGCTTGACAAAGGAGGCGCTGATTTCAGACTGTGAGGATGGAGGAATTCCCACCAGTGGCAAAAGCAAGGAGCAATTGATTGAAGCTCTTGTGCAGAGGGATCAGCAACTCACAGCTGTGTCCGAGGAAGAGAATAGCCAGAACTCAGAAGTGGACCTGACTGTGGGTATTCCTCAAAACCAGGGACTGTTAATTTCGGATTATTCTAATGGTTCATGTGTGGACACTGCTATGGATGTTTATTTGCAAACTGCCCTAAAATATTTGGGCCCAGCGGACATTACAACTAAAATACAACTCATACAGCAGTTCCAGGAGAAGGAAGCTGCTGACCGTCAGGAGAGGCGTGCTGCTATGGAGGCAGCAGAGAGGCGCGCTGCTATGGAGGCAGCGGAGCGCCAAGCAGAGCGACAGGCAGAAAGAGAATCTGCCGAGCGAGAGGCAGAGAGGAGATATGAGCTGGAGCTTGCGAAGCTCAAACGCCAGCCAGAAACCAGAGATGCTCGTATTAGCAGACCCCGTCCTGAGAATTTCCCTGTATTGGAAAAAGATGGGTATTTGGATACTTTTTTGCGAGGTTTTGAAAAGACATGCCGACAGTATGGACTGGCCAAAGATCAGTGGGCACAATATTTAACCCCTGGTTTGCGAGGTAAAGCATTAGAAGCCTTTGCAGATCTTCCACCTGAGATGGACGGAAATTATGAGGCAATCAAAAGTGCCCTGTTGCAACGCTTTAACATCACCCCAGAGGCGCATAGGCAGAAATTCAGAGATTTAAAACGCAGTGCCTCTGACACATATTCAGGACTTGTGGCCCAGCTGTGTGCTTCATTCAAACCGTGGGTTGGAGGGCTACAGATCACCACCTTTGATGCTCTGCAAGATTTGATGATCCAGGAGCAGTTTCTGACTTTGTGCCCAGCTGAAGTGAAGGAATGGGTAGTGGATCGTGACCCTACATCATCTGCGGAAGCAGCTAGACTGGCTGACAAGTACACTGTCACCCGGGCTCCTGCAGCTAAAAGAGGAACTTTTGTGCCAGGACAGTCTGCCTGGAAAGGGGAGCGGCCCGGAGGAGCACCTTCACCTGCTGTTGTTTCTTCATCTTTTGGGAGGGTGGGGGCCAAGCCTGTTCAGGGAGATACCCGCCGTTGTTTTATTTGCAACAGGACAGGGCACCTCAGTGCCGCCTGTCCAGACCGAAAGACATCTACAGCCTCCACTGTGGGGCCACCTCCTCCCCGGTCTGCTCCAGCTGTCCTGTGTGTTGCGGGATCCCAAGTGAGCCGGAATGACAATCTGCAAACGGTCACTGTCGGTGACAAGGTAACTGTGGGGTTAAGAGACACGGGTGCTGATGTTACCCTGGTGCGTTCAGAGTTGGTGGGGTCATCGGATATAATTCCAGGGAAAACTATTGCTGTGCGCGGGGTGGGAGGAATACACCCTGCTGTGCCTATGGCCCGGGTCTATCTGGACTGGGGTGCTGGAAGAGGTCTAAGGGAAGTCGGGGTATCGGACAATATTCCTACAAATGTTTTGCTTGGAACTGATTTAGGCAGGATGTTATCTCGTTATGTTGCTAGTAGTGATGTTGTGGACTCTGAACTTAACCATGTTTTTTCCCAGGTATCAGGATGTGACAGGGAAAATGTTTGTTCAGTTGTATCTGAAGTCTGTAAACTAGGATGTGAGAAGGAAAATGATTGCTCAATTGTATCCCACCTAGGTCAACTGTCTGTATCCAAGGAGGTAGGGGATGTAACTATTTCCTCAGTGTCAGTGGTCACACGCAGGCAAGCAGAGAAGGATAGGTCCTCACAATTAACTCCTGAGAGAGAGGTAGAAAGTCCCTCTGACCCAGAAACTCCCCCTCTAACCCCCCTCCCTCCAGCACATGCAGTTACAGATGCCTTACCTTTGTCACCAGACACTGAGCAGCAAGTGAGAAGCCAGGTTTTTCAACAAGCACAGCACACTGACACTACACTGGAAACACTGAGGTGCCTAGCAGGCAGTCCTCCCACTGAGTCTGATAAAGAAAGAGTGTTTTGGGAACAGGGAAGGTTGTATAAGGAAAGTGTAGCCAGAGATTTACCTGAGGCGGGGGTGATGGAGAAACGGCTAGTGGTACCCCTTATGTATCGGGAAGGGTTACTCAGGGTAGCTCATGAGGTCCCGCTGGCAGGGCATTTAGGCATAAAGAAAACTAAGTCTCGCTTAAAGCAAAAGTTTTACTGGCCAGAAATGGGCAAAGATATTGCCAATTATTGTCGATCTTGTCATGCCTGTCAGATGGTGGGGAAGCCTGGTGATGTGGGACACGCCCCTCTAGTGCCCCTGCCAATAATAGCAGAACCCTTTGAGCGGGTAGCTGTGGACATTATAGGACCCCTTGCTATTCCCAGCAGCTCTGGAAAACAATTTATTCTCACTGTGGTGGACTATGCCACACGGTACCCCGAAGCGGTGGCCCTCTCCTCTATACGGGCTGACAAGGTGGCCGATGCCCTCATATCCATTTTCTCCAGGGTAGGATTCCCCAAGGAAATGTTAACTGATCAGGGCACACAGTTTATGTCTAATTTAATGCAAAGCCTTTGCAAAAAGATGCACGTGGAACACCTCATAGCCAGCCCCTACCACCCACAGACTAATGGCCTGTGTGAGCGTTTTAATGGTACTCTCAAACAGATGCTCAGAACCTTTGTGGAGTCCCAGGGGAGAGACTGGGAGAGGTTTCTGCCGCACCTCCTGTTTGCATACAGGGAGGTGCCGCAGGAATCCACTGGCTTCTCCCCCTTTGAACTCCTGTATGGGCGCAGGGTGCGCGGTCCCTTAGATCTGATCAAAGAGGATTGGGAAGGGAAATTAATCACCCCCGAAACCTCCGTGGTCCACTATGTGGTGCAGTTCAGGGAGAGGATGCAATCCCTAATGGGGATGGTGCATAGTAATCTGAAGGCTGCCCAGACTAAGCAGAAGCAATGGTATGACCGCAGTGCTAGGGAGCGTATCTTTGAAGTGGGTCAGAAAGTTCTGGTATTGGTTCCTATGCGGCAGAATAAGTTACAGGCTGCTTGGGAGGGCCCCTTCTTGATAGTTCAACGCATCAATGATGTCAATTATGTGGTAGCCAGGGATGAGGGACGGAAGAGGCACAAGGTATATCATGTGAACATGATCAAGGCCTACCACGAAAGGGGGGTCTCTGTATTAGCTGTATGTAGCTTACCTGAAGAGGACCAGGAGCCAGACCCCTTGTTAGACTTAGTAGCCTCTGCCAAGAGTGGGAGATCATTAGAGATCACCCAGCGTAGTGAGAGCTTGACAGAAGTACAGATAGATCAGCTGTTTGTGACATTGAAGCCCTATCAGAATCATTTTACAGGGAAGCCAGGACAAACACATCTAGTTGTCCATCATGTAAACACAGGCGATCAGCCTCCCCTCAGACAGACAGCTTATCGAGTTTCCCTGGAAGTGCAGACAGATATGAAAAGGGAGATTGAAGAAATGTTGGAGTTAGGGGTAATTAGAAAGTCCCACAGCTCCTGGGCTGCACCAGTAGTGCTGATCCCCAAAAAATGTGGTGGAACCCGGTTCTGTGTGGATTATAGAAGGTTAAATGAGGCTACTGTGTTTGATGCCTATCCCATGCCCAGGATAGATGAATTGCTAGAACGGTTAGCCCATGCTCGCTATATAACCATTATGGATCTGAGTAGGGGTTATTGGCAGATCCCTCTGACGCCTGAGGCTCAGGAGCGGTCCGCATTTATCACCCCGTTTGGTCTGTATGAGTTCCTGGTCATGCCCTTTGGGATGAAAAATGCCCCTGCCTCCTTCCAGCGACTTGTTGATAGCCTGCTAGAGGGCCAAGAGAGGTATGCTGTAGCCTACCTAGATGACATTGCTGTGTTTAGCCAGACCTGGGAAGAACATTTGATCCACTTGAGCAGTGTGCTAGCTAAAATAGCGGGGGCGGGTTTAACAATAAAACCTGAGAAATGTCAGATTGGTATGAATGAGGTGCAGTACTTGGGGCACCGAGTAGGAGGAGGTACCCTGCGTCCTGAGCCAACTAAGGTAGATGCTATTGCTGCATGGCCCACCCCTAAGACCAAGAAACAGGTTATGTCCTTTTTGGGGACCGCTGGATATTACCGAAAATTCGTGCCCCAATATAGCTCCTTAGCTAAGCCCCTAACTGACCTTACAAAAAAGAGGTTGCCCCAAGTGGTGACTTGGACCCCAGACTGTGAAGAGGCATTCACTGCATTGAAGTCTGCACTTACCCAATCCCCAGTATTGCAGGCTCCTGATTTTGACCGGAGGTTTACAGTGCAAACGGATGCCTCCAACTATGGGCTGGGAGCTGTACTCAGCCAAGTGAATCAACAAGGGGAAGAGCACCCCATCCTATACCTTAGTCGGAAGCTGCTTCCCAGGGAGGTGGCCTACGCAGTTGTGGAAAAAGAGTGTTTAGCTATAGTGTGGGCCTTGCAAAAGTTGCAGTCCTACCTGTATGGATGGGACTTTACGGTAATCACAGATCACAACCCTCTCAGCTGGTTGCACAGGGTGGCTGGGGACAATGGGAAGTTGCTCCGGTGGAGTTTGACCCTCCAGCAATACACTTTCACTGTTCAGCACCGAAAAGGGAGCCACCATGGTAATGCAGATGGATTATCCCGTCAGAACGAAAGCCTTGTGTCAGGTGAGCAGGGAAAATCGTATTGTAGGTAACAATTTCCCTGCCACCCTCTAGAACGGGGAGGTGTCATGTGCAAGCTAATTTTTAGGCATAAATCTGCAAATATATGTTTGTGAATTACTTCCTAGAAATAGTGGGACATGGTTCTCTTAGAAGCTGGTAGATAAGGGTAGCACCTTATGTCATTTATGGCAGGACGCAAATGGGAAAGCCTTTAAAGAAATCTCTTGCGAGACAATGAAATCTCACACATGTTTGGGAGGCCCCAGACATGCCGACTGCAGAGACTGGGTTGTATGTAAATGACAGATTCAAGCTGAATAAGGTCACAGGAAGGGGGGGGGGCTGTGGGCCCTGTAGCTGGGTTTTAAAACTGTACTGAAAATGTAACTCCTGGTTCTTCTTCTGAGGGAGTAATTGAAGAGGTTCCATTTTTTCCTGCTCCTCCCGGCACCACAAACTTGATTCTAAGTGAGGTATCAATTCTGTGTTTTATCCTTTTTATTTTATAAGAAACAATTGCACTATATTTGTATGTCATTTTATTATCTTTCTATCTTAAGCATTGTGGATGTGTCTTCCATATTAAATTACACTTAATAAGTTCTAGTCTCTGTGTTCTTATGAATTCACGCGACAGTTTGGTCCAGACGCTACCTAATTGAAACTGTGCAAACCTTGTGGTTTAAGTGAACTCTGATTAAAGTAAATTGTGTTGGATTAATGCTAGGGAGAACCGAAGGCTTCCTAAATAAGAGTGTCAGCTCTTATCCGAAAAAACCTTGGTGGTGGTAATTAGTATCGCAAAGCTAGTGTGTGGCATAGATAGGGAAGTATTTAATCATTTTAGACATACCAAGTGGTTGTTGTGTGGTTAACCCTGTGTCACATACGCGTCACGCAGACTCAGGTGAGTGCTGTTCGTGACACTACATATAAAGCATCAATATGTCTTTTAATCCACTTTTTCATGGAAAATGTTTGCCTGCTTAGAATTGGCATTGCTCATTATTTTCTGTGAGGAACCTGCTATTACTGAAGAATTGGGAAAAGAGATGTAGTTGTCAACTACAGTTGTTAATATATTTTTTAATCTTTTTCATTTAATGTGAATGTAACACGCATTATACTAAATCATATACTACTATTAATCAAGTCAAGTATATTTAATTGGTTTTATTCTAAAACCCAATTCTTTAAAAAAGCAGTTACCAAAATTTTATAGGAAATGCATATGTAGAACATTACATTAACGGACCAATCTAAAGGAGATCAATAAGAAAGAAGAAAACCTCAGTAATTTCAAGATCCTTTAAAGGAAAGTATATCCCAATTACATACAGGAGTAGTGATTACATTTATCTCTCCAAGTTCAATACTCCGATCAATTGCGTTTCCTTCGGAGCATTTTTTGCCCCGCTAAGAAAAAGAAAGTATTCCACTAATTTAGGGGCAGTAGTGTCCCAATTCATATATGAAGTTGAACCAACAGAATGTATGAAAAAAAGTCTTCTGTTAACCATTCCGTTTCCTGTCCTGTGAGCACACAGACTCCCTTACTTTCCAAACTTTTAATGAGAGTCTGATAACAATATGTTATAAGGTACTGAATGTTTTAGGTTGACTCAAATAAAATGGATACATAGATATCATAACACATTTCTTTGCAGAACTCTTGAAATTTCTTCAGAGGTATAACCACTGGTGTCCAGGCGGGACATTTTTAAACTCCCGCTCACCAATGAGATTGTCCCATTCATTACCTTCCAGCTAAAACTAAGCTTATTTTACATAAACTCTGACTCATATGAACGGTGATAACAAATATAAAGCTTTTATCATCAAAAGAGTATATTTTAGCATAATATACCTTGACTTTAAAAAAAAAAAACAATCCAAGAACCATTCACCTACAAAAATATGTCTCTCGGACAGAGAGAAAGAAAATTTAAATTCTTTGTTAATCAATCTGTTTTCAGTTTGTTATTAGCACATATTAAAAGATGTCTGAGAAAGATTGCCTTTATGTGCACAGCCTACCACTATAACTATATGCGCTTCTCATCCGCGCATCACATTTGTGTAACAGAATATTAACCCTCTCGTCACCACAGCTGACAAGTTAAAACGTGTTATAACAAAATAACTGACCCCTTCTTGTACTATCTTTTACACTTCCAATGAAATCTAATGAAAAATCACTAATTGTTTAAGTTACAATAACTGGTCCCACTAGCTTGTTAAAACAATTATGGTTTTTATACATCGACCAGGTGGATACATTCTTAGTTTACAAAAAGCTTAATTTCTCTAATCATAGTTTTATGTTCTCATAGTATGTTAGTATTTAGAAAACTTTCACTTATTTGATGTTGCTATGATATCTTAATATCTACAAAATTATTTCACTTGTGGATTATTAATAATTATAGAACACTTTCATTTATATAAAGACCGTCTATAATACATAGCTGTTAAAAGTATCCATTCTACACAGAAGATCACAAAATAATTACTAATCCCAAATGACACAGCATATATTTCCCCAGATTTTTGAGATAACATCAGTAGAAGAATTTACAATTTTTTAACATGAATACAAAGAAGGAAATAAATAATTCTTATATTTTGAAATGTAAATAGGATGACTGGACCCTCCTAAAAAATAAACCATATTGTTCTAAAGAAAGAAAGAAAAAACCCACACAGAATTGCCTACATATTTTACCCAACTATTTTAAACCAGAGCTATAACAAAAAAAGTGCTCTCATAAACATCTTTACTTATGGTCTTAATAGCTAACAAATATAAGGAGACATTTGACCAGTATCAAACATCCATTCAATCCCTGTAATTTTTAATTATTTTGGGTAACCTTCATTGTTTGTTTGAAAGGGTCTTGATATGTTATGTGCGGGAACTCCATTTAAAATATTTCTATGATGCTCAAGAAATCAAGTTTTAAGTGGTCGAACAGTTCTCCATATGTATTACATTTTGCAAATGCATTCTAATAAATTAACCACATATCTGGTTTGAAAATTGAATTGGGATTTCATTTTGTACAGGATTTTGGTTACACTAGACTGGATTTCAGTTCTTCAGTACAGTGTTTAATTTGAGTGCATGTCAAGCAAGTGGAGTATCCACTGATTAGGAATGCTTGGCAATCCTTTTCATTTCATTCCTTTTCAAAAGTGACTATGTGACAATATATTTTGTAAATGCCTAGACATTTGAAAGGTTACCAAAGGCTTGTTCCGAATGTTTTGTATTAAAACAGGATCTAGAATTAACATATGAAACTTCATTTAGTACTTCTTTGATTTTATTTGAGTTGTTATAATTTGAAATGAAGGATATGGATTTTTCAATATATTTCTCCATCTTATTGTGATGTTTGGTAGCATGATTAGTGGCATTTTTCTATCTAACTTTTCAGATTTCATATATGCTTGATTTAATAGTAGTTATTACTTACATATATTATTTTTCTTAAACACCTCTAATAAATATTTAACTTAAATACCACACACATCTTTCACAGAGTAATTTATTTTGAAATGTTTTACTTGACCTCAGGGTATATTATTTATTTATGCCAGCTGGTAATAATTATTATTATCAACTTCCTTGCAGAAGGTTTGGGCTCTAATCTTCCCAGCTGTAGTGTGATATCCAAAAAGTAACCACATGTTATGAGATGTGTACTAGTAAATGCCAAATTATAAGAGTTATCATTAAGGTGAATGTCTAATTCAGTGATTGAGAGTAAATCCCCTTCCCAGATCATAAATAGATCACCTATGTAACAGCCATTTAACACCAGGTTCTCCCAGAGTCCAAATCTCTATATATTTTTTAATCCTCAAACTTACTCATATAAATGTTGGCAAGTATTGGGGCAAACTAAGTGCCCATGGCCATTCCAAGAATTTGTATCAAATAAATATGATAACAAATAAAATTATTATGTGATAAAATAAACCAATCATATCTCAGAATAAACTTGCTGTGTTCCCTTGAGACCTCACCATCTTTAGACAGGAAATAATCAACTGCTTTTATCTCCCTTTTGTGGAATATTTGTATATAGATACTGTTTGTCACAAGTTACAAACTGGTATGTGTCTTTCCATTGAATGACTTTTAACAAAGTAAAGAATTAGTTGTATTCCTGATGTGTGATCTCAAGGAAACACCATAGGGTTGCAAATAATAATCAAACTTTGAGAACTTAGCAGTGAGGAACTCAATACCAAAAATTATAAGCAGTCCCATTTAGTGTCTAGTATTTTGTGCATTTTTGGAAGGTGATAGTATGTGCAAATGATTTGATAGACTGGAAACAAATGTAATTTTTAGTTACTGGATATCAACCTCTCATTCTGTGCTCTATCTAAAAAATTTTTAGTTATTTCTGAAGTTGACTTGTAGGATTATAAAGTAAGATTGCATAGAACCCAAAGTCACTGAGTTGAGAATAGGCTTCTTTTAAGTAATTGTTGATACTCTGATTTACTACCCTGTCATCGTTCATGGCGGGTTCAATATTGATAGGTGAGTGTGAAGAGAGCTCCTTCAAAGCTTGTTATTCTAAAGCAGAATTAGGTAGGTCGTATGCAGCTCAAGCGCATATTTTTTGTGGCCCCGCTTTACTATGGGAAAACAAATGGAATGGGGAGTGTGTTTTATTTTATTCAGTTAAATGAGTTAAAAATTCACTGAATATGACAGAACAGTTTGTATGTGAGTTTAGTCAATCTTCCCCGTCAGTGTTATTTGACACATGCGCGCATCATTTCCACTAGTCTCCCTCCACCCATGCTGTATATTGTCGCATGCAGTCAGAGCAGTGCGCTTTTGTAATTCAAGTGAAATAGTTGGTACTTGGTAATCTGTGACTGTGCTCAAAACATTATCATTATTTGTTTGGTTAGTTGGTGTCCAAGTACATTTATATGACAGTCTGTTGATTGTTTATCAAATCTATTACCCATTTTTGCTGAGGATGGTTATTTGCTACAAAGGAGCTATAGCTTTTAAGAAACTGTCAAATGACAGGTACGGTATGATCATGTAGGTTAAGCAGGCAATTTCTTACAGAATTTCTAATTAAAGAATTAGGTTTTATTTGAGTAAATTGTAGTACTCTGCAGAAAGATTTTAAGCAGGTATTATTATTTTAGAGTGGAGCTAACCTTTAAATTAAATGTCACCACATAAAAAGTTGAACTACTTATTGCATAAATATATATTTCTTTATTATTTTGAACTGATGAATGATTGGTAATTTAGGAGAAATTGCATGAGCAATTTCTAAATTTCTGTGATTAGGAATGAGTAATAAAGATGTTTTATAATCTGACCATTAAGAGATTGCTGATGAAATATGTTAGCATACCAGTAATGGCTCTCTGAGAAAAATGCAGATATAGATTATACGTGTGAACAGGAACCTTTTAAATCATAAACAACAATGCTTCTTATATTAACTTTGCTTATTTCATTACACATAAAAAGTGCAGTAAAACATAGGCAAATTATGTATTTGATCTGAAGGGGCTAAAAGTAATACCATATATATATATATATATCCGGAACATGGAAATTTAAAAAAAATGTGCCAGATAGCAGAAGTGTAAATGAATGAAGTGTGATTTGGCCTAGTTGGTATACCTACATCTAAAAGAATATTGTTCTATCTTTGCATGCAGATGTGAATATTATACTATAAAACTTACTTAAAACAGAATTACTAATTGACTATAATATTATTTCCAAATTACTGTTTTAAAATGTTTGTGTACTAGTAGCCTTCAGCCAGCAAAATTAGCAGAGTCACATATGGGCTGGAGATTACTGCTAGCATATCAATTCAGTTTGAAAAGATACTAGTCTGTGCTCACACATCCCCCTCCTTCACTATTTGGCAGGGTATTACAACTATTGTAATTTACTTTATAACATTGCTGCACATTAAAGGACATTCCACTTAATGGAAAAGTCCAGTTTTGGACAATCACCTTCTATATCAATTGCTCCATGCATGTTGTCCAATCCAGAGTACTGAAGAGACTTCCTCCTACTGTACTGCAATTTCACAGAGTGATATGGGTCTTTGTGGTTTGCTTATTCATGTAACAGATTCCAAAGGAAGGATCTCTCTGTTTGCTACATGAGGTGGCAGATAAGAAACAAAGGGGTTGTTCCGAAGCAGACAACCATTTAACAGTATACTTATGCCTGTATGGTTTAGGTGTTTTTTTAATTATCATTCTTGAACCGTGTGAAGATACCGGGTTTTCTAGCTCAATTCTACACACTTCACTCTGGCTGGCCACCCACGGGTGCCTTCCTAGGCCAGTGAAGTCTACCCAGTACCTTCTAGGATTCGTATAGTCACTCAGGCAAATGCAGTTAGAAAAGTACAACAGTACATTTATCATAACAAAAACAATCACTAGACTATTATGTACACACAGTAAATAATTACCAGGCAGGTTCACCACATCATCTATCCCTTACCCCATTAGCTTAAGGCGTTACAGTCACCTGGCTGTCTAGACTTGACGACCCGTAGATCTGCCGATGTATTTCACTGGTAGAGCCACTAGTCACCTTGCAGCTTCCAGCCATCAATTTCCAGAATAAACCTCACCTTCCCCCTGGAGTGGCTCCTTATATCTTGGGTCAAATTTCCACAGTGTTCTCCCTCACCCTGGGCAAACCTCTGGTTCTCTCCTTGTTAAACATTGTGAGTCCTGGACTAGGTGGTTGAGAGGGGAGTGGAGATGAAATGTACTTCCACAGAAACTTTAGATTGTAGACCAAATATCTGGAGTAGTCTTGTGAGAACAATGGATACTAATTAACCTTCCCCCTCACCAGTATCTTGCAACCTAATCCCTACCGATAACCCACCTGGCTTCATTTTAAGGACAATGAATACCAACTTCACTGCCATATCAACAATATACAATAAACAATATATATTTTTACAATGAGCTACAATGTCCCCTTATCCACATATAATTAGACACTGCAGTTGTACTCTATTGAGCTGGGGAACAAAAGCAAGGGCTATAAAAAGTACATGCTATAATCCACATTTTGTGAGAAATCAGGGACAGGCTGGTTAGGGTGTTATCAATTTCTTTTCATCACAATCTGAATGACCATATCCAGGTATACTATGATAGAATCTATAAGGAGAAGAATAAGGTAGACATTCTGTATCATCTCTGAGAAAGTATATGACCAGTATATTACATGTGAAATCCATTGTTGTATTATTTTCTTCCTACCAAAACACAATAGCAATAAACATATAGTCTTGAAGGTGCATCTCCAAATATTAAGGAAAAAGATTACACAAATATACTGTAAAGCACTAGAATTTATATTTACTCTAATTTCCTATATTCAACTGAAAATTTGATAATAGCTCAAAATTTCACAAATTTCTGGTTTCTAATAACGATTGTGCATCAGCTGGTCCCAACCTACCAGTGACTTGTTCCAGCCAAATCTTGGTGAGATTTGAGGGCATGTGCCCCAGTGCAAGGCTCCAAATGAAGTAAAGAGAAGGCGAGCTTTGGAGGACCCTGTAAGCAGAGCTTTTTACGACTGTGTTTGTATCTCCAGCTAGCACACACCATACCAGACATCATCATAAATTTCTACATGCTGCTGATATACTGTGAGTATTGCTGGTTTCCAATATCTCTCTTTTCACCTAGGGTTTCTCTTTGAAATAAATAAATAAATGCAGTTGTGCAACAAAAATAAAGTTTATGCTGTTATGATAAGAGCTTAGGTAAAATTGCTTGTAGGGCAGATTTTTTTATGCCATTTAATGTAATATGACACAGAAAGGAATAAAACATATAAATGTTTAATGTGTTCTAACTAGTTTGTAAAATAATTCACTTTAGCTAAACTGTTATCTCAAGCATTAACAATACTTAATTAGAGCTGTTATCCACAGATTTATTAGGAAAACTATTTACAGCAGATGGCATACATCTGGCCTTAAATGTGTTTAAAAATGTATTTGATGGAACAACTGTACAATGTCACATCGTTTTTTTATTAAAAAGTAATTTTTAGGCTGTTAAAATATTATGTAATTATTAAGTATTATTTATGTGCTTTTTAAAGAAAATAGAAGTTTTCTCTTTATCTTCCTAGTTTAGTGTGAATGCCATTTCGGTAAAAGAAAAAAATAAGTACATTTGACTACATAAGTGCAGATCTTGCATTAATGCATGTACAGGCATCTCAACACCTGGCCAACTTCCACATGCTGTGAAAAGGTTCATCTTGTGCTACAATGACTTCTTTGCTTCATATATTACTGAGAGAAGCTCATAGTCCTGCATGGTCCCATAACTTCAACTAACTAGCACATGTCACTCTGGGGATCTGGATAGATTTCTCCTCAAAGTCAGGACTCAATAATTTATTTTTCTCCTTAGAATAACAATAACTAAACTGGGAGTAAAGTTTCCTGGATCTAAGCACAGGTTACGTTAGGTTGACTTGGCACCTCCACTTCTCAGTCATAAAGTTTTGGAAAATTACTTCCTTAGCCCTGGAGCTACAGACTCAATATGGGTTCCTCTATTGCAATTTCAGCACTACACTTCACCACCACATACATACACACACATACACACACACAAGCATTTATTTTCAGCAACTGTGATCAAATGTGGACTAACTTTTTCTATATAGCAAGAAATCCTTCTAAAATACAGGTACAATGTGATCCATCAGCAACTGTAATTGCCATAAGGTTAATGTTGTTATTAAACAAATCTTACTTCTATTTGTCAAACTTGTTAGGTCTATTACACATGCCAAATGAATTGAAAAACAGAACTATCAATTATTTCCTCTGTGAAGTAAGAGAGTAATCCATCTGGCCATAATGTCCAGATTTTAAATCACACACTTTGTCTCCACTTTTAATTAACCATGTGTATTAGAAAAAATAATGATGAAGAGGGTTAGGGAGGGGATTTGGATGCATAAGTGTTGGGGGTATGAAATAAGATGGTGGGAGTGTAGGGGGATGACATGTGGAGAAGATATGAATGAAAAAGGTGAGGGTGATAAAGAGGGATGGGGTAGTGTGATGAATAACTGGGGTGGGGGCAGGGCCGGACTGGGACTAAAAATCAGCCCTGGCATTTAAAGCACACAGGCCCACGTGTTGTGGGCTCCATGCACTATATTGTTGCACACTGATGCTGGCGCAGTACAACATGATGTAGTATGAGTGTGTGTGTGGGGGGGGGGTATTTATTTCTCCTAATGACCCTCAACATTACATTATTAGCATCCCAATTACATCAATAAACACCATGACAATACATTATTAGTACCCAAATTACAGCAATAAATAACCCCCCACACACACTCATACTACATCAATCATCCCCACATTACAGCAACCGGCATCACCCCACACATTACAGCAACCGGCATCACCCCCCACATTACAGCAACCAGCATCACCCCCCACATTACAGCCTCCAGCATCACCCCCACATTACAGCGTCCAGCATCACCCCCACATTACAGAATCCAGCATCACCCCCCACATTACAGCAACCAGCATCACCCCCACATTACATCGTCCAGCATCACCCCCACATTACAGCAACTGGCATCACCCCCACATTACAGCAACCAGCATCACCCCCCACATTACAGCCTCCAGCATCACCCCCACATTACAGCAACTGGCATCACCCCCACATTACAGCAACCAGCATCACCCCCCACATTACAGCCTCCAGCATCACCCCCCACATTACAGCAACCAGCATCACCGCCCACATTACATCGTCCAGCATCACCCCCCACATTACAGCAACTGGCATCACCCCCACATTACAGCAACCAGCATCACCGCCCACATTACATCGTCCAGCATCACCCCCCACATTACAGCAACCAGCATCACCCCCACATTACAGCAACCGGCATCACCCCCACATTACAGCGTCCAGCATTACCCCCCACATTACAGCAACTGGCATCACCCCCACATTACATCAACCGGCATCACTCCCCACATTACAGCAACCGGCATCACCCCCACATTATAGCAATACCCTCTCCTACTTATTAGCAATACTAAGCACCAAACACACTACAACATTGCCACCAGCACGCCACCCCATACTACAGCAATACCACCAATTATACAGACGCCACTGTAGGAAACAATGTTTTGCTTTTTTCAAATCTCCCACAAAATAGCAACAACGAACAGAGTACTTACACACATATAGGTAACAGGTACCCTTTTCCCTCAATTAAATAGTAATGGCAGAATTTTCATGAATCATTCCACATGAAATAAAAGTAACATATATCTAAAAAAAACATAACTATTGAATGATCAGTTGAATCTACACGGCCGCATTAAAAGTATTTCCATCTACAGCAAAATGTCGAAGAAAAATATTTTTGTTTTACTACAGTAATTGGATATGCGTCTTTTCTATTCATTTTAAATAACACAGTATATAAATTAAGGGGGATAGAGGAGGTGGGTGAGAAATAATTGGATGTGATCCATCAGTTTGATTAGATAGGAAACATTTCGATTATTTACCTGGAGGCGTCTACCCCCTTGACTCACAGGCAGGGCTGACAAGAGGAATTTTGGGCCCCGATACAGCAACTTCTTTGGGCTCCCATCATATTCAACAATGAAAGACTTGCCTTTGGCAAAAGTTCATATTATGCCACACCGTAGTGCGCCCAGTTCATATTATGCCACATCGTAGTGCCACAAGGCCATATTATGCCACATAGTATCACCCTCAAATCATATTTGGTCATGCAGAAGTGCCCACAAATCATATTACGGCATAGTAGTGCCCCCAAATCATTAGTAAAGCTCAGATAAAAACTCATTCACAAATAAAAATTGCTACAGCATATCAGATACTGAGTGTGAGTCCCAAGAGCAGCTTAATACATCATTTACAATGCAAACAAAAATAGATATATTGACACAATTACAGATAAAATTTATGACAAGCAATGTTTTTTCCTCTTAATTAAAAATCTCTGTACAGATAAATATGCAAAAAACATTACAGCGCAATAATGAGCAATACATAGTGTTAAACATTATTGGATACACTGTAGTGTCCCCAGTTCAAGAAAGGATGGTTAAAAACATATTGCACACGAGAAAATATATGAACTTACCTGATTATGGCATCCTGTGTTCTGTTCTCCTAGTGGGCGCTGGGCGAGGAGGGATCAGCAGCTGTCAGCTCACACAGGCAGTCGGGAGCAGGAATAGAGGGCAGTGGTCGAAGCAGAAATTTAGGAGTGGGGGTATAGAAAATATAAGTGAATGGAGTATGACGGCTTGATTTTTTATTTTTTTTAACACTTGTCCCCTCTGTGCATTTCCATTCTTCATTACTACTTGTGTTTTATGATGGTTGCATTCCTGACATTCCCATTCTTAAGATGTCTCTCCCTTTACACTTTCTTTTACCTATGCCCCTGCACCATCTTCTCCTTTGTCCCTCTCACTTAACCCCCTGCACCACCTTCTCCGCTGGCTCTCACACATCTTCCTGTACCACCTACTCCCCTGGCTCTCTCACACGTCTTCCAGCACCCTCTACCCCCCGGCTCTCTCACTCCTCTTCCTGCACCCCCTACCACCCTGGCTCTCTCACCCCCTTCGGCTCTCTCACCTACTTTCCCAGCACCCCCTTCGGCTCTCTCACCCCCTTTCCCAGCACCCCCTTGGGCTCTCTCACCCCCTCTCCCAGCACCCCCTGGCTCTCACCCCCTTTGGCTCTCTCACCCCCTCTCCCAGCACCCCCTGGCTCACACCCCCTTTCCCAGCACCCCTTTCCGCTCTCTCACCCCCTCTCCCAGCACCCCCTTCAGCTCTCTCACCCCCTCTCCCAGCACCCCCTTCAGCTCTCTCACCCCCTTTCCCAGCACCCCCTTCTGCTCTCTCACCCCCTTCGGCTCTCACACTCCCTCTCCCAGCACCCCCTTGGGCTCTCTCACCCCCTCTCCCAGCACCCCCTTTCCCAGCACCCCCTTCCACTCTCTCACCCCCTTCGGCTCTCACCCCCTCTCCCAGCACCCCCTGGCTCTCTCACCCCCTCTCCCAGCACCCCCTTTGGCTCTCTCACCCCCTCTCCCAGCACCCCCTTGGGCTCTCTCACCCCCTCTCCCAGCACCCCCTTGGGCTCTCTCACCCCCTCTCCCAGCACCCCCTGGCTCTCAACCCCTTTCCCAGCACCCCCTTCCGCTCTCTCACCCCCTTTCCCAGCACCCCCTTCGGCTCTCTCACCCCCTCTCCCAGCACCCCCTGGCTCTCACCCCCTTTCCCAGCACCCCCTTCGGCTCTCTCACCCCCTTTCCCAGCACCCCCTTCGGCTCTCTCACCTCCTTTCCCAGCACCCCCTTCGGCTCTCTCACCCCCTCTCCCAGCACCCCCTGGCTCTCATCCCCTTTCCCAGCACCCCCTCCGGCTCTCTCACCCCCTCTCCAAGCACCCCCTAGCTCTCACCCCCTTTCCCAGCACCCCCTGGCTCTCACCCCCTTTCCCAGCACTCCCTGGCTCTCACCACCTGAAAATCGCGGGCACCCCCGCCCGAAAATCGCGGCACCCCCGCGACCCCCCCCCCTGAAAATCGCGGGCACCCCCGCCCGAAAATCGCGCCCCCCCCCCCCCGAAAATCGCGGCACCCCCGCGACCCCCCCCCCCCCGAGACCCCCGAGAATCGCGACCCCCCCCGTCTTCAGTAAAAAAAAAAAAACAAATTAAAAAAGACAGGAAACTCACCAGTGTAACTGGCTGCACAGCATAACGGGGGAGGGAGCTGGGGAGCGCGCAGCAGAGGTGGCTGGTTCCTCCAACCACCAAGAAGACAGGGGGAGTCGGGCCGGCCCATATAGCCATCGGCCCTTCTGGCATTTGCCAGAAGTGCCAGATGGCCAGTCCGGCCCTGGGTGGGGGTGATTAAATTATCTGTTAATGTAATTTGGGCTTGATGAGGGCTATAATCTCCATATTAAATGTAGTGGGTAATTTAATGACGGAACTAGCTGGAGGGGTGGGATATTCTTTAAGTGTGGCCCATTTTAATGTTAGGGCTATTTGTATGGGTGGTGGGAATATTCCCTTGTTACTCAGAATTCCAGGAGATTAATAAATTACTGTAACCTCCTGCTATCTGGCATTCCCCTCATCCATCTATCTCTGCTTCAATCCATCTTAAATGCAGCTGCAAGACTGATCTTAATTTCTAAACTACTGCAAATCTGCAACACCACTTTGCAAATTACTACACTGGCTCTACACACTAATGGAATTCCCTACAACGCCCAATCAGACTTTTCCATAGCTTTCAAATAGATACTCTCTGAAAACTCATCTCTTTATTGGAGTTTACCCTACACTTGCCGATACTACTCACACTAATATATACTCACAACTTTACCAGTCTTCACTCCCTCGATCCTCTTGTTTCAGTGGTGCCCTCTTCCATCATCATCATCATCATCATTATCATTTATTTATATAGCGCCAACATATTCCGTAGCGCTTTACAATTGGGGACAAAAATAATAAACTAGGAAAAAAACTGTCTCAGGAGCAGGGTCATCCCTACCCTTCGTTTTATGTCTGAAATTAATTTGCCTACTTTGAATGTCCTGTTTTCCCTACTGTATGACATTGCAGTGCACTGTGGCACCTTAGAAACCTACAAAAATAATGATAATACCTTTAATTTTTCCAAACAGGGTCCCTCTGGACTCCGAAGGTAGGTAGGAACCTGTTGGGGAGAATGCTTGTGGCACACATGACAAGGGGAGAATGGTGAGGGAGCATTTTGCTTGAAAGTGAGAGTGATGAGGGCGTTTACCATATATCTGGTGCGTCCCTGCTCTGGTCCTTTGCTGTAGGAATAGATGCCTTTGGTTCCCAGCAGTTTGCCCATTGCCTAGTAGCTTTAAAAAAGACATATCAGCAGTCAGGATGGCATCTCTGACCAATAAAGGTACCACTGGGCAACTAACAAAAGGCAGACTCTGGCACTGATTCAATGCCAAAGTATTCCCAGAAGTCTGGCATCTTTAGCTCCTCTTCTCCCGTGGTTCGGATTTACTTGTTGGATTCCTGGATTGACTTCTGCTTGTTCCTGACTATAATTCTGCCAAAAGTTCTGGTTCTGACTGGATCTCCTGGATCTGACCTTGGCTGCCTCGACCACATTTTTCCCTGGTGCTTCCAATGTCCATACTGGTTCTGACCTGGTTTTTCCAGTACGCTCTACCTGTGATTCCATCTACCTCACTAATGACTGGCTCTGAAGGCCGTGACCTGCACATCTCACGCAGTTAAGACCAAACCTTCTTGCAGGGGTTCCTGGTGAACACAGAGGGCATGTTAGAATTTGTGCTTCTTTGCTCAGTAGCATCAACTACTTGCAGATATGCGTCCATTCTACTCCATGTGAATTTTGATACAATCGTCTGGCCCATATCGATGGTGCTAGAGATACGTCAACCCGTGATTTACTTCAGCATCTGGCTATATGGGTAGATTAGCAAGAGTCGAACCAGGCCTAGCTTCTTCAAAGCCTGTAGGAGCTTGCCACTTTGCTGAAGACTATTCATGCTTCTCTGAATTTGCCAGTGCAGGTATCCTCTCCATCTTTACCAGCCTCAGTGATTCCTACTGCTTCTAATTTGCACTTCCATATGCTAGACAAATTTGATGGAGATACCAAAAACTGTCATGTAATCCTCAACCATTTCACAATCCAGGTTGAGCTTTCCTCAGGAAATTTCTCTCTGGATAGCTAATGATGCCAATGACCAGTATCTTGTGTTTTGCTTCAGTAAGTGTATGGGCTTTTTTCACAGTTGCCACTTATTCAACAATTTTTTGGTTTTTGATGAATCAGAATTGATTTGAAAATGAATTACCCAACAGTGAATTTCAGAATAAGACAACAATATTTTTTTATTTTCTAGCAATATATAATAAATATATTCATAGGAGCCAGCACTGTGAGTATTGAGGGTGCTTGAGCACCCCAAAATTTGTGCTGCTACAGCCACTACCCATGTCTGTGTACAGCATTTTTCAGTTATATAGCAGGAGGTAACGTGAGCACCCTCCATTCATTCAAAAAGTTTGGCTCCTATCAATGCACAAATGCTCATTAAAGGCAATATACAACATAGCTGAGGGATTCGTTAAAATATAGTATAAGGTAAAGCTGTTTTAAAACGTGATGGATTTTCAGATTGTGCTGTTTAGTTCCAAATGGCTTTAATAAAGGATTTATGTTTCCGGCTTTTCCTTAATGTAACATTTTCATGACCATATAAAATAAATGTAAAGTACTCTACGGGCACAACTCTAAATGTGTAAAGACTTAGATGTTCCATTTGTACATTTAATTATTCATCATGTTTTCCTATAGGTAGCAGACAATATGAAAAGCATCATTACATTTGTTTCTACAATACACAGATGTGTAGTTATGTCTATGCTGTAGTAGGTTGAGAAAACAGATTTGAATAGATCAAAACACATATAAATCTATTATGCATTTAAAATATAACTTTTCTGTATTTTTACCTTTTTTGTGGTGTTATCCTTGTTTCTTTTGCATTTAAGTAATAAATAAAGTTTGAGCACCAGGCGTGCACTTAAGGAGGGTATCCAGTTGCCCGGAAACCTCCTTCCAGCCAAGATTAATTGACAGGCTGGTTCCTCTTTCAGGACGAACCACAGCTGCAAATCTGTTCCTCCACTGCATTATGCCTGCCCCTCTCCTCTACTGACCTCTGATTTTCAATCGCAACACATGTGGGGCAAACACTACATGATGTGCAGCCCTACGTCTGCTGGCTGGAAAATGAGATGCAGGCACAGGAGTCTGCCTCTCCAATGCAAAGCACCGCATGGGAAAACAAAACAGCACTGGAGACTCTAGTCACACAAGGAACCTGAAAAGACCTGAGCCAACTGCAGTGCTGGAAAGGACACAGAAGGAATGAGTTAGAGTAATTAAATAGGACAAGCTTTTACAATTCCTGTACCATCTGAATCTGCCTACAAAATCATTTTAACCGCCACAATGTGACAGATACATCAAATAAGCTATAAACATTGCCTCTGTTGTGTTTGTTAAGCCATTTGTCACTTGTAATATTCTTTACATACATCTTAAGTGTCTAACACACACACACACATCTTTGCATTTAATCAATTTACACAATATTAAGGGGAAGAAGGTAAGTGATGAGGTGTGGCATGGCTCTAAATTTAATGGGGGTTAACGCTGAGTATTAATTTATTGAAGAGGGTGGATGATAGTCATTTAATAGTGGATGGGAGATGTTATTTTTTGGTGGGGGCAATTTATTTGATGTTGAGACTATTTTATTTAATAGTGGGGTAACGGTAGTGTCTGGGGGCTGGGGGCTAATAATTGCATGTGGGACTAAGTTTGGGAAGATGGAGAGATATTTACTAAATGTAAATAATAATTATTTAATGTTGAAATCGTTTGGGGAGAAATGGGTTTAATTATTAACTGTGAATACTAATTATTTTTAACATTGGGGCATTTTGAAGGGGATATAGGTTTATTTATTTACTGTGAGTACTATTAATTTAATGTCAGTGCATGTTGGGGGAAATAGGTCTTTTGTCTCTTTCTAATTGCTATTCATTTAATGATGGGGCTAATTGGGAGAGACAGGTCTATTTAATAAATGTGAATGCTATTAAATTAATTAGATTTGGATGCTATTAATTTGACATCAGTGTTGGGTTGTGGTAGGAGACCTAGAGGGTATATTTATTGCTAGACTTTCCATATTTCATGTTCCTATCCTTTTTTCCTCTCACCGGGCCCCGACATTCCAGGATCCTAAAAAGCAGCAACTGAACTTAAGACACAACCACCAACAGGTAGTGAAATGCTTAAGAACAGGTAGGAGAGGGAAGGGCAGTATGCCAACTGTCCTGATTCTGATGGAACATTCCCGAATTTGTGTGACTGTCCTGTTGGCAGGACTGTATATAGGAGGGGGCTACTAGCTGGTATTGATGCAACTGAACAAAGATGCACAGAGTCCAACACACCCCTGGTGTTTACCAGGGACCCTTGCAAGGAACTTTGGGCTTGGCTGAAAAGGGGTGCAGGTCGTGGTTCTCCAGGACAGCCACCAGCGTAGTAGTGGGGAAGAGAAGTCGAACTGTCCGGGTCAAGCCAATCAGGTTAAAACGGTACCGAGGAAAATCCAAAGGATAGTCAGAAATAGCCAGGGTCAAACCAGGAGAGCTTATTTGAACTGAATCAAAATCCAGGAAAGTAGTCTAGACAAGCCAGGTCAAAACAAAGTACGCAGTAGCAAGATATGTCATTCAGCACAAGGCAATAAGGAAATTTGGAGGCAGGTTAGACGTGATACTCTGACACCCTAAAAGGGCCAGAACCAGATTTAAATAGAGGCAGGAGAAATCAGATTGGCTGGGAAGTGACGACACTGACTGCTGACAGTAACATTTATAGCATCCCACTGCCTAGCAATGGGACACGCTACTGTGCATGCGCCTGATGGTGTCAGGACCTGCACCATGGAGGAGATGCGGGGATGGTGCCTGACACCTGCTCAGTTAGGACTTTGGGAGTTATGTCCCACTCTGGTGTTGAAGGGGGACTGTGTGCACCTAACAGTAGTGCGTGCAACATTGTCTGTGTATTTGAAGGGGATGTTTTAGAGTTGGAGAGCAGAAATGTCTCAAATGATAGCCACACCCTTACATGTTGCTCAAGCCCACTCTGGAGGCATGGTGTGGAAAACCCCCTCCAGAAATCCTACGTTTGTCCCTGAGCACTGGATAGTGCTTAGAAAAAAGTGGCATAAAGTTCATTCATTGGTCACACACTTGCAGAATACCTTCTTATTAGTGTGTTTTCTGTTTTATCTACTTAAGAAGGACATCTTCCTGGTTAGCAAAAGTGGACTTGATTACTTACCTCTGAGAAAGAAGAAGAAAACTAGTAAATGTGGGGATAGGATTATTATTCTCATTATTATATTACAATTGTCATCATTACTGCTGCTTAACAGAACAATGTTTAAGTTCCAAACATTGGATTAATTTACATTAAGGAGAGCAAAGTCAAATTAAGGAGTAACTTTGCACCTTGGCAAAACCATGTTGCATTGGAGGGGGAGATAAATTTAAAATGTGAGGACAGATTATAGTTGTATAGGGCATGTCCTAAATCATTTTCAGAGTAAAAACAAAGTTATCAAGTATTTGTGTACTATATGACAAAAAAACTGTATTTTACTTATATGCAAAATAATTAATTTACACCACTTGCATTGCAACATGGTTTGTCTTGGATCAAATTTACTCCTTTTTTTTGCCTTGCTCTTCTTAATGACTCCGGCCCACTTTGTTTTTCTTTGGATTCACCCATTTAAAACAAAATCAGAATTAAGCCATACAAATTTCAGCAAGTTCAACTGTTAACGCCAATTTTAGTCCAGAAGGTCATTTTAGGGCATAAGTCCTTACTTTATTACTGTGCCTGGGGTAGTTACATATATACCTATAGTACTATAGGTTCTGTTTGTAACTGCATGCTTTCACAAATTGCCACAGCACAGTATGGGTTCATTTCAGGAAAACTGGGCAGGATGGTTTGGTGCATCTGCCCCCCGGGCCTGTCCCTTTGTGGGCTACCATGGTCTGAGTCACTGGGCCACTTGCCTTTTTATCTATTTGTCAGCCCTCCCCTGATAATTATGATTATTTTTATTTTTTTGGGCAATGAAAAATGTGACTTCTCTTACTTTGGCCCAGCAATCCACCCATTTATTTATAGGTGTTTTTAATTAGTGTAGCTTTCAACTAGGTTCTAACATCATTATCTACAACCTGTGGGCAGATGTAACAGAGAGGTATGTACCCTAAAATGAATTGTTACTGTTGGTACCCATCTGAATGAAGTCACCTTATAATGGTAGATTTATAGTTTGTTCAAAATGTGCACACTCATGTTTATTTCAGATAGTATATTATATAGCAATGTTACAGAGTCTAGTACGTAAATGGTTCTTATTGTTATTAGCATGTCTTTAGTGTTTAAAGTGTGTTCCTGAATGCTTGTCCAGTATTATGTAAAGCGAATTACAACGGAGATGCATCTTTCATTCATTTGACAAATTTGGATGTTCTCTCTAAAGCTCTTCTTTTTTACTACTTGAGTCTAATTTAGCTTTTAAAACCCTAAGGGGGGTATTCAATTGTTGCCGTTAATGCGCTAAAACAAAAAAAAACGAGCTCTCTAAAAATATTAGCGTTAATACGGTAATATGCGCGTAAATACCGTTAATACGGTAGTTTACTCGCTGAATTTCATCTCGCAGCTCAGGGAGCTGCGAGATGAAATTTAGCGAGTAATTACCGTATTAACGCTAATATTTTTAGAGCGCTTGTTTTTTTTTGTTTTAGCGCGTTAACGGCAACAATTGAATACCCCCCTAAAGGGCATATTCAATTGTCGGCGGAAACGCAGAAAATCTTGCGGTCTGCGCATTAGTAATGTTATTACGGTAATAGTGCGCGGAAAAAAGGTTATTATGGTAGTTTTCTCGCTGGATTTCAGCTTGCAGCTCCCTGAACCGTGAACTGAAATCCAGCTAACTATTACCGTAATAACTGTAATAGTTTTAACACGCCGCGGAAACAGGACAATTAAATATGCCTCTAAAAATTAAAAGTGTTTTATTTAAATGTTACCAAAAGAAAGTCCTGCATATCAGGAACAAAATAAAATAAAATTCACACTGATGAGAAATAAAATAATTGTTTTAGTTTAATCAGCACACAGTAAAAAATGCTAAAATGCATCTACTCACGAATCTACAAAGTACTCCAGTCATTAAGGCGTTAAGCAAAGTAAGTTGCTTAATAAATGTGATACAAGACAGGTGTATAATCCTCCAAATGACAGGACCTGAAATGTGTTACTAACTCATACAGGCTGCGCACATGAGGAATGTTCTTTTTGATATGCAGAACATGTGTCCTAGGAGAATTGGGAATGAGCAACTCACCCAATCTATTCTGTCTCAAACATCAATGCGCTGACACAACACAGACAGCCATTTATTCTCCAGAGTGACTGTATTCTCAGCAATTTGTCTGCATTTAAGATTAGACTGTGGGTCTGCTCACTATATAAGTATTAATGGATACTCTGAATCAAGTGACTTTTATAAAACTATTAGTTCAAAACACACATATTTGTCAAAAAAACATGGTATGTGTGAGCTTTAGTTTAGAACAGGGTTTCTCATTATTTATCATCACATAATATATTCTCTTAGGCTTGCAAGGTTCACCGCATACCTTCACTTTTGACCTAAGTTTTTACCAAGTACTGCTAGATGTAAGTAAAAGTTCACTATGTGCCCTTAATATATTTGGTTAAACACCATTTAGTGGACTACACCCTGTAGTTTAGACAAGTTTTCTACTGGGAACAAGTCTTAGCTCTGTGTAGGCCATTTGCATATTAGGATCTATTGAAACCAGAATTATGCTGAATCAAATATTGACAGGCAGACAATGAAAAATTTGTAATCAAGAACTTCGCTGCCCAGAGTTCCAAGAGAGTTGCAGATTCATCAAATTCATTTGCAAGCATGTTGCAACCTACAGTGATCCAAGCCCGATATTGTCGATTCAGACTGCTTATAGAGTAGATTGAGATACCTGCATACTTCTTTGTCTAGTGAGCGGAACAGGGGACAAGTGACGTGGGGATTGACCGGATGTTGAGAGATCGGTAGAGCTGTTGAGGAGGGCAGTGTAAAGGTCAGGAGGCAAAGTGACCATGCTCAGGGTAAATGAGTGTCAGCTCTTGTGCAGAACCTGTGAATCAATGTCAAATATTTATTGCAGCAATTAAGTGTTTGCTGGAGAAGTTTAGTAAAAGAGTGAGTTTTAGCGAAAGGTCTGGTATCTACTTACTATAGTCTGTGGTGCATACTGCACACTTATACCAGTGACATTTAACAGTTTTAACTTGCATGTGCAAGTTTTGGCACTTTAAACCACAGTGCTCTGGCATACCAGACAGCGTAGATTAGCCTGGATAAACCTTAGTAGTGTATGTACAAAGAGCACCTACACTACACATAAGTGTAAAAAGGCAACTCAAGAATATGTTTACTAATAGCTCTTTAATATGGAAATAGAAATGGAAATACCCCATCTTTTGTATCTATATTTTATTCTTTACTAAAATAGTAACCTGTTTTTTCAATTCAGTTTTACAGTTTGACATATGCCTTAATATTGGGGATGCACGTACTATATAGGCTGAGCAAATGTGGTTTAGAAGACTTTGTGATGTCTGACCTCCTTTGGAGTAATATTGTTTAATTTGGTTACTAAGGGTAATATACACTACTTTGCAACATTACACCTGTCTGGTTCACCCATTCACACTACAAACTCCATTTATTTACCTTTTCTGGAGCTGTTCGTTCTGGACATGATTAAGTGACAAGCTAATGCCACCAAGCTAATTACAGTTCGGTGATGATGTCGCAGGGAATAGACAGTGTTTGGTGCTGCTATTGGATGCATATTTGTAATGAGTTTCTGAATTCATATATCTAAAGAAGGAATGAAGCTTTGTGGAAGTAATGTGTTTGAACTCTGCATTTTCTAATTGCTCATGATAGTATGTAAATATACATAGATGGAATACTTTATTTAGAAACTTGTCAAAAATCTTATTGGTGCCTCATTATTCTGCCATGTGTCTTAAGATGCTCTCTATGTATTAGGCTGTTGCCAGTCTCACACATGTAATCTCAATGAATATGACATTAAAGGTCAAGTATACCATCTTCCAGTCTTCTATTCTGAGCACTTGAATCCTATTTTTCTGTAACCGACAGATACAATGATCTGTAGCTAATGGAAGAGATGAGATTTGAAACTGCAGTGGTAGGTATACAGGATTTTCATATAAATGTATAAATTACCGGCGTGCCACAACAGGCTATTACTTTGAAGCCTTTCCATAGTGTTTGTATCCAACAAATACATTCAAGAATACATTATTGAAGGGTGAGTATAAAAACACTTAACATTTTGAAATGTGAAAATGTATCAACTGCTCATTTTAACAATTGCTGAAAATTAAATTTGTTTTTTACCGTATGTACTAAATTTGTAGTGGTAAATGTGAAATGTTAATGATTTGGTAATATCTGCTCAACATAAGTACTGTGTTTTCTTTTCTATCTATGGGAATTGGAGAGCAGAGGAATCTATTTTTTTTATTCATGTGTTTTAAGAAATCCAAGTACTGTTAGGGCTGCCATTATTGTACGAAGTATTATGGAACGTGATGTTTCCAAATCAATGCGACTTATTATAACTAGAAACATTCTAGTACAACAGTTTTTTTCCTTTACTTGTCCTTTAACAAAAAAATGCTTGCATGGATCATGTGCCATGGCTTATCAAGTCCTGAAATTAGGACCCTCAGCTACCCTGTTTGAGTTAAATAACATGATGTTGGAAAAACAGGATGGTTCTAGAAGACCCTTGAACAAGTGAAGATTTGGAAAGAGGAACATAACTGACCTAAGAATAAATTGGTTTAGCATGGTAAAGGCAATGATATAATTAGGGTCGGATTAACCCAGGTGTCTCGGGCCGCTGGGGGGGGCCTAGAAAAGATTTTAATATGGGGCTTCTTTTTTTTATTCTGTGCGGTGCCATCTTCTTCTTCATCTGGTCGGGAGTGGTCTTGCCCCTGGCTCCTCCTGTCACTGTAAATGTGGGCATGGTGCACAGTAAGCCCCTTTGGGAGGTGATCTCGTGGGAGTGAGATTATGACCCATAGTGTCTGTGACTGGATCACTTATAAATAAGTTATGGTATAAATTTATTTACAGGAAATAGCGCAGGGAGCTTATTTATATCATTGCAATGTACTGATTGTACTATATTGTGTGGCACTTTGTAGAGGAATTGCATTCATTTCTGATGCAATAAGCATTTGTTGAGGAAGTCTTGTGTATTTTGGTAGAGGAAATGTCTTGTTTGGGGTTTTTGTGACTTTGCTAAATAAGTCTATTCAATGTGAGTGACCAACACTTGAATGCACGGCAGGGAGCCGTTGCCTGTATCCTGGTTAAAGTGAAAGGAAATCTCCGATCAATGGGATTCAGGATATCGCAGAAAAGTGTACATTTTGTTAAGTATAAATTGCATTTAAATCCTTGTTTGGGTAAATATATTGCATCATGTTACTAAAAATAGCTCAGACTTTAGGGGGCTGGTTTACCCTGTGTCCAAAACTGTGTAAAACAGCACTGGTTTGTACTGAATGTATCATTCTTGTTCCATCTGACCTGATCACTGGTACCTTCAACCAGTGGGAAAGCAAATAAACATCACTTGCTTCAAAGACCTGTTTGAGAACTTTTCCATGCTGAAAATCCTGTGACCTACAGATTAGACCCAAAATCTAGTACGTTCCCAGCTGTCTGAGGTTTGGACACAGCTTTCCAAAACCACCGCTCTGCCCGCTATCCAGTAGCTCTGGCTAGTGTAATAGGCCAGGGGGGATCCATCCACAGTAACCCTGATCCATAGTAAGAGGTCAGGAGTACCAGCCTAGGTGTACCTGCAAGGGGGTACCCTAGCAGTGACAGTTACCCAGAAGGAACCCGGTTCTGGATGCCGGTAAGGAATCCAGTGATGGCAGCATTTGTTTATGCTTCAATTGATTATAACGTCACCATGCATATAGTGATTCCCTTGTATGCAAACGCAATATCATCATCATCATCATTTATTTATATAGCGCCACTAATTCCGCAGCACTGTACAGAGAACTCACTCACATCAGTCCCTGCCCCATTGGAGTTTACAGTCTAAATTCCCTAACATACACACAGCATGTCCCAAATAGACCAAATGAGGTGAAGGAGACCCCCATTATTATTATTAGCAGCATCATTTCTACCTCTCTATCTACTGTTTTTTCTGGTTCCTGGAGCTATTGGAATTTGAAGTGGTACATTTATTTGGTCTATTTTGGGACTATTGGTGTGCATTTAAGGGAATCACTATATACATGGTCATGTCATAATCCATTGGAACATACTACACTATAAATGTTTTCTGTTATCTTTTTTCCTTTTACTTTTTTTTGTGAGAACTCTGGATCCACACACCGGGAATTATTCAAGTAGAAGATATTTCATCCCCTATGTGCTGGCTATGTTATGAATTGCCATGATCTGTTAACATATTATTCATCACTACTGTAATGGTCTCATGCTGAAATATCTTAGTTAATATATGCTTGCTGCTATTGGTGAAGGCAATAGAACGTTTTATGTGCAGAGGGACAGATTAGTTTACTAGTTCCATAGGAATCTTGTAAGAATAAATTTAATGTTGTCTTTAACTTCTTTTTTGCATTTTGATACTGAATAGGTGAATTAAAATGAACATTTGTCAAGCGACTTATGCTCAATCTAATATAACTTGGTGCCCCCAATAAAATCTCATTGGGCATAAATCGCTTGACAAATAGAGGCTTCACAGTACCCTTAGCCCAGGGGTATAATCCATCCCTGGGTATAAGTGTTAGCATGGTAGAAGTCGATCAAGAAGTGTGGGGATGTGTTCGAAGTACTTGGGAGTAATCTTAAATGCATTGTTATAGAGAGTGGTTAAGGGTCACATGACATGGTAATTTGGAAAGTGGCAAACATCCACACATGCTCAGATGTTGGTGATTAGTGATATAGGTGCTGATGTGGAGTGCAATATACATAATCTTCTCTGAAAATGCTCCGTGCATGTCCAGGAAGTGGGCATATGTTCCTATGCAGACTTGCGTGATTCTGGCAATTACAACCGCCTGTGCCTGGAGAGGGTGGACAGGGAGGAAAGAAGTGTGCAAAAACACAGGCTAAGTACACTAAAGACATGTTCCCACAAATGCAGCTTATGCGGACCTGCAGAAACATGCGTATATACATCTGTTAGGAGGCATAAGCTTTGCCCATGCTAAAGGGCAGGTGCATATACACTCTGATGATGATGATTGAAATAGAATCTCTCTGTTGATGCAGAAGCAGACACATCTTGAGATGAGTACAGTTCTGCATAGAGGCGAAAATATGCTTCTTTTCTATGCTCTTTTTTTTAAGATTAAATTACTATTATTTTGCGTCCAACTCTGCATTGCATAGTGTCTAAAGCTAATATATCTGTAAAATCAGCAAGGGGGAGCAGGTGTCCAGTGTTGGAGGCATAGCTGCTGAGGGTCCTTTAGGCACACAAAAGAAGTGCCCCCCAAGCCAATTGTGTAGTCAGTAAGTTAGGGTGTCCAGAGGTCCAGGGACTGGCACCAGTGAGTAGTAAGAGCTAAGCAGAGTCAGGGTACTTGGCTCAAGCATCGGGCATGTCCAATGCAGAGGCATAGCTGGCAAGGCTAGCTAGTTCATTCAGCTCTGCATGTGCAGTTTTAGCTAGAGTGAACAGGGAAAAGAGGACAGATAATTGATTGCACTTTTTTGTATACATAGATATGATAGGAGAAGCCTACAGGGCATTTGGGGAAAAGGATTATATACACTGTGACGACCAGTTTAAGGACTGGAAGTATGGGGTTGAGCTATCCTGGACATTAGTCTACAGATGAGTTTGTGTTTCTCAACAGGATGCAGACAGCCTCCTTTCGAGGGCTTAATGATACTTCAGGGGGCAAGCAGGGTATTGGCAACAAAAAGCAGGGGATTATGCTGGCAGTTGAATGACTGTCAGAGTAAGGGGTGTTCATACTGCAGATTCAGGGATGAATGCTTGAGGTGAGAAGACTGCCACTAACTCACCAGCTGTTTTAAGAGCAGAAGTCAGGCAAGGGAAACCTGGCAAAAAGGTATTGATGACAATGAGATGCACCCCTGGATTAGGAGCAGGGCCGTCAAGAGGAATTTGGGACCCCAGTACAGCAACTTTCTGGGACACCCTCCACACACAACAGTAGAAGGGATGCGCAACACAGCGCAGCGGCGTGGTCACATAGTGTTGGGGGTGTGGCCAACATGGGCTGTGAATGCGCCTTTTTACAAATGACATTATGGGGAACTCAATTAGCTGCAATGCGTCTCTGGAACGTCCGTGAGACACTTTACAGCAGAGCTTTTGACAGAAATTTGTACTGTAATTGGCAGCAATGTGTGCGGCATGATGTTCACACTCCACATCACCGGCAATTGTATTCCCCCATTATATATTAAAATGGTGTTGCTCTCACCTTACTGTTATTGCAGCTTTCACAATCTGGTACTGGATTCTTGTCGAGATCCTGGAATGTTGGGACTTGTTTGGAAAATGTACATGAAATGTGGATAATAGTGAACACAGTACACAACACAGATCACGCAGTATATAATTATAGCAAGCAAGATAAAAATAATCATAGATATCTATATGTTTGAATGGAATAATGAAACACAAGTGTAACTGTATAAGAGAAATGGCTGCCTCTAGGGGCTCTGCAACCCCATACAAAGATAAATACACAATAAAATTAAAGTGATGCTCAAAAACCCTTAAACATAAACTCAATAACGATGAGAGACAATTACATAAAATTTTAAACTCCAAACTTTTAATTTATTTAGAAAGTAACATGGGGGATATTCAATTGCAGAC
The DNA here is from genome assembly GCF_038048845.1 of Mixophyes fleayi. Classification (NCBI taxonomy): domain Eukaryota; kingdom Metazoa; phylum Chordata; class Amphibia; order Anura; family Limnodynastidae; genus Mixophyes; species Mixophyes fleayi. The sequence continues at coordinate 277,480,197 of NC_134402.1, forward strand.
GATGTGGCACACGGACACCGCGCTATATACATATGCACATTGCCAGCAATTACAGCAGAAATCTCCACTTTCAATAAAAGAAAATGTAAAAAAATGTATGTATGTATATATATATATATATATATATATATATATATATATATATACATGTGTGTGTTTTTTTGAGCACCTCTTAATTTTTAGCCCCTCCAGACTCAGCATAAGTCCTCCCCAAGACACAGCATAAATCCCCCCTCAAGACACAGCCTACGTCCTCCCTCAAGACACAGCCTACGTCCTCCCTCAAGACACAGCCTACGTCCCCCCCTCAAGACACAGCCTACGTCCCCCCCTCAAGACACAGCCTAAGTCCCCCAAGATACAGCCAAAGTGCCAGGGCAGGTGCTACCATTAGGCAGCCTTAGGCAGATGCCTAGGGTGCTGGCCTCTGGGGTGCGGCACTGAGGCGTGGGACCCAGTACTAATTGCTAAATGAATGCGGATGATCGCCCTGGGCAGATCGCTGCTACATTGCAGCACTGCATTTTAAAATCTGCCCGACGCCCAGCTCCCAGCTTCTGGTCAGGAAGTCACAGCGCTACCTGTGTAGAAGAGCCGACAGAGGCAGAAGAAAGAAACTAGAGGCGGGCAAGAGGAGGCTACAAAAAACAGGGGGGGAACGGATACTATACAAAGTGGGAGAATGGAGGTTACAGAAAGAGGGAGAGAATGTAGGTTACAGAAAGGGGGAGAGAACGGAGGCTACAAAAAGGGGAGGAGAATGGAGGCTACAGAAAGTGGGGAGCGAACGGAGGTTACAGAGAGGGGGAGAGAACAGAGGCTACAGAAAGTGGGGAGAATGGAGGCTATAGAAAGTGGGGAGAATAGAGCTAAAGGGGGAGAAAGGATGCTACAGAAAAGTTAGAGATTATGGGGTCTATGTACTATAATAGTGCGGTAACAAATTGCAGCGATGCAAAATGAAGCACCGCTGTTATTCACCAAACCGGGGCTACTCTGGGATAGTTGAGGAACCATTTATGTTTTTTACTATTTGCCCTCTATTTGGCTCTCCTTTGTTGCTTTCTATTAGTATAATTAATTTTACATCTACAGAATACATTAACAAATGCAAATAATTAATTTATTATCTATATCATTACCTTTCTTTATTTATTTGCATGTGTTAGTATATTTAATATTACATCTACAGAATACATATATTAATAGCCAGCAACAGAGGAGAGCCAATTAGTGGGTAAATACTAAAAAAATAAATGGTTGCTCGACCATTAAGCATTAAGATGTTTATTAAATGTTTGTAGACAAGAGGGTTTGTGGGAAAAAAATTGGTTTGCAAGGGGGTATGTGACAGGAATGCAGTTTGGCAAAGGAACATGTTTGGGAAAACCAGGTGGACAAGGAGGGCATTTTGAAAAAAAGCTGGTGGGCAAAAAACTGGTTAGGGCGCTTAGGACAGCTTTGTATGTGAGAAGTAAGCTGGTGGGCAGGGGGGGCATGTGATTGAAGCTGGTGTTATGTGGGTAGTAACAAAAACTGATGGGCAAGGGGTGGCATATGTGAGAATAGCTAGTGGGTAGATGGGCATGTGTGAGAAAAGTTGTGGGGCAGCTGGGGACATGTCAGTGTGTAACAGGTGAGTGATGTCAAGTTTTTTTATTTTTGTTCTGAAATCTGACATTTGGAGCCTCCCCTCTAGATATACTGCATTTGCTCCTGGGCAGCAGTGAAGTCTGGACAGAGTTCTGCATCAAACATCACTGCTTCTGGACCACTGGAGGAGGTAAGGCTTATCTATTTTTTTTTAACACAATAGCACAAAGTCAAGCATGTCAGGGTCTGTGAAGTGAGTATTTTTTTTGTGTTCGCGGCTGGGGGGGGGGGGTGTATTTTGAAATTTTGCCTAGGGCGCCGAGTTTTCAGGGAGCTGCACCCATGATGTGATTATCTAACCAATCAATTATTACATTATATATCATATGTTGATATTGATCAATATCAACATATGATATATAATGTAATAATTGATTGGTTAGATGGTGAGTCATAAACAACAAACCTAATATATGAATATATTTAGATAATTAAATCCAAATATATAATATAATAAAAAATAATAAATAATAAATAATTAATAATTTACTGTAAGAATACAATCACTATACTTATACTTAATGTATAAACACATTCTCCACCTATGTATTAATACTATGAAAATTATAAAAAATAAAAATTAATGAATATTATTGGTATGATAATTGATAATAGAATATTCCAATTAAGATAGCACCTACTTTTGTATCTATATTTCTGTTTTGTTCACCGTTTAATCATATTTTTGGTACTTGCTCTCTTTATATGATATGATCCTATCCAATCAGTACTTGACATGCTTTTGATGGTTTTTCTAATCTATAACTGTATATACTTACCTTTCTCATCAATAGATTTACTATTGAACTATTTTTGCCTGATTATATATATCAGGTAATATTAGCTGTAATTTATTCTCAGCTTATGTAAATATTTAAACCTATTATTATTTATTTATTTGTCTTTTCCATGCGTTGTCTGTAATATTTCCAACCTAGTATTTCTATTGGGTTCCTGAGCTGTCCAACATTTAATCTTTCTTATGATTGGCCACCAGCAGTATAAATTACTCTCTGTGATAACGATCGCATCATCCTATGAAAAAGCTAGAGGCGAAACGTACGTCGGACGTGTTGATGTCAGCAATGACGTTACAGACCCGGAAGTACTAGCCGAGAGTGGTCGCATTACCGCTGATCTCGGTAATTTGATGTTTCCTTATTAGAGCTATTTCTATTTTCCTGGGGGCGATTTTTAAATCCATCCACTGGGGATATGGAGTTTCACTTAATTGTTGAAGTGAACATTAGAGTCCTTGTGGCTCGCGACTAGACCTGCCACTATAAGCGCGAGCCTATCTACTAACTACAATGACAACCTTTATCACTTTTGGGCTATAACAATAAGAGGTGTGTTGAGTGTATTGACTACTGTAATGTAATGACTACTGATATACTTAACTTCAATATTATTTAAAACGCAGTCTATATAAGTGGGAATTTATTTATCCCAGCACTGGTCACCTCAGGCTAACCTGTGAACCGATAGATACATTGCCACAAGCTCTCTAAGTCAATCCACTTATGTTGTAGGTACCATGCTCAAGATTTTAATAAAGGCACATAAGGTCTATTATATTCCTAAGTTATATTGTTTATTATCAGCATCCTACACGGCTTACAATTCCCCATTCCTATAATTAAGTGGTATTTCCCCCCAGGTTACTATTGATGCCTTGTTTATATATATATCTTAAATATCTCAGGGATATTCAATATATGTGTGATAGATATTATTGGAGTACAAATGGAATACTATTCAATTTTGACAATATAGAACTACTCCATATCACAATAGTCCCGCATATTATACAATCCCACCGGCTCTTACTTCCCTGAGGTCTGAACCATTTTAGACACTCTTATCTTTCAATTTTCTATCTTTATTCTTTATTTGTAGTATTTGTTTCTAATATATCGCCTGTATGTGATCTAAATAATAAAGGCTTAATGCCCCATGAATGGAATCTATATAGATAGTTACTGGTTATTATATATACATATGTATCAATTTCCTAACAATTAGTTGATCAATAGAGAACTGGAGTGCCTTTCGCACATATACTCATACCGTTCTTCGGTTATTTATTCAAGACAAACCAAAGGGGAAGGCAACTAAACAACAATGACCAGCACAGGAAAGAGAGAGGCAGACATAAATAGTGAACACCCAGTTGCAGGAGATAATTGGTGCAACAAGTTAACCCCTAGTAATGACAAAGGAAAAAAGACAATAGCAGCACCTCTGGTGAATAGAGGTACTGCCAGATAAACATTAATATAACAAGTCCAAGGTCCTGGAGGCAGGAGCTGCCAATACAAGACGCATGCAATGCAGAAAGCTGGAGGCAGATTCTGACACATCCACATTGAAGTCCAAACTGCTCTTTATTTATTGCGCACTGAGGAAGCCACTATTGGTGACCATACCGATCAGGTAGAGCAGAGACTAGAAGCCATTGTGACCTCTCAGACTGGAATGGAAGATTATATTCTGCATATCAGACATTTATACAAGATCACTAGGAGGGCATGGACAATAGAGCCAGGTGGGATAATTTGAGAATAAAAGGCATTTTTGAGTCAATGAAATCCATATATTTGAACAAACATCTTAAGAAGCTTTTTTGCAACTGGCACGTGAGATTCTTTAGGATCACCTACTCCTGGACAGGGCTCAGCCTGTCACCTGACCAAAGCCAGCCTAGAGATTTCATACTGTGACTATACTTCTATATTGCAAAGGAAATGATTCTTTGGGGAGCTAGGATGCTACAATCGCTAACATATGAATGTCACACCTTGCTGATATTTCAAGATCTGTCTCTTAGTTACCCAGATATTCCAGAGTAATCATACATGCTATTGCTAGGACTTTCCTTTATGCCTCTTATGGCACTAAGATCACCAACTCTCTGCAAGGTTTCTTTCAGAAACCCAATCCCAACTACATGGATTGGAATCTCTTCTTTCACCAGAATTGTCACAACCATTCACCAGCGAAATGCTTCCTTCCACTACTAGACCCAAGAAATAAATGGTCCACAGTCTCATGACCTGCCCACAGCCCACCACTTAATGACATTCCTCTCATGTCTCTCTATTCTTGAAATTGGCTCCTGCTGTGATTTCATCTGTTTGACCTTTTCTTCATCAGCTTAAACACAAACTACAAACAAAGGAGTTAAGACAGCTGGAAACATGTGAAAGATTCCCACCCCCTCTACATTCTGCTGATTTATTGCTTCTTGCTTTTGGGAACTATTTATCTATATCAAACTTGGCTCCATTGATGTGGGGAATCCCCTGCCTGAGGCGTTCTCCTCCCCACAGTCCAACCTGAGCTCCCTCTGCAGCCGAACCATCTACTATTGTTATGATGTTGTTTTTCTTTGTTGTCCCTGTGCTTCTTTATGTACTAAAGGTGACTCCCGGCTTGCACATCCCTTAATCCTCTGCTTCTGTAGACCGAATTTAACATTCTTCTAGCCTCCTCTGTTTGTTAACGCAATAGTGACTCCTGCTAGTCTCCACAATGACACATTGTTTCTACGGATCACACATGCTGATCATTCATTTTCCTGACTGTCGACCTCAGGCCTGTTTGACAAATGTTTTACCACAACTGTTCTTATATTTTGTTATGTTTTGCTGTATTGCCAAACTGTCACAGGCATAGTCCTACCTTTCCGATGCTATTGACACGTTGCTTTCTGTGTCCATTTTGGAGATGTTAAGTCTGTCCTTCCCATTGTCCACAATCATAAAAATGTTCACTAGTTGCTGCCTTCCACGGCCCCCTCAGAACTTTAAGCTCACCCCTCCAGCTTCATTCCCTGGCTTCCTCCAATGTCACCCCTTTGCCCTCCAATCCCAGGTCCTGACGTCCCCTCATCCAATCAGATCACTAATTTCTGCCATTTAAATCCATGTTTTAATTCCCAAACCATTCTCTGTTAACTCTCTAATAACTTGACTCGTATCCTAAAAAGTTATAGTACTGAACGCATTGCAAAAGCGTAGTAAACTCCACACATCTCTTTGTGCCCTGAAAGGGGATCTGATTTTCTTTCAGGAAACCCATTTACTCAAACACCTTCACAGTGAAATTAGGTCTTCATGAATCCCGCTCACCTATCACGCCCATGATTGCTACCAGAAGAGACGCTTGGTGATGATTCTTTTTGCTTGCCACCTCACCTTCGACCTTCTTGTTTCCCATAAGGATAAGTAGGGTAGAGTTTTGATGTTGATAGGCAAGCTAATCAAGTTTCCCTGCAACTTTGTGAACATCTACGCCCCAAACCATCCCAAGTTCTTCCGAAAAACTAGGCACCTTGTTGTCCTTTGTTAGACAACTGGATTTATATTCCTAATTTTATCGTGTTGGGTAGTATCATCACTGTGAAAATTACTATACTCCCTCAGCTAATCTACCTTTTGTAGACGCTCCCTGTTAGTCACTTTCTCTGAATTATGCGTCTTCAAACGCACTTAGCTAAATTTCTCTGGAATAACAAGTCTCTGAGAGTCTGGTTGGCACTTCTCAAGAAATCAACAATTTGTGGTGGAAGCAGGTTTCCTAGCTGCAAAGCCTATTACTGGCTAGCTCATCTTAGTCAAAATGTGGCTTCTTTGACTTCTCTCTTGTGGGCAGACATAGAGTACGCTTATCTCATTATACTGATACTCTCTTGCATCTGGGGCCTTCCACAGCACTACAGAAAAGCCTTCATAAAATTTTCTCCTATAATATCATTTGCGACTAGGTCCTGGTATACTTGTAATCAACACATCTCTATACCCACTCCCCCTGTCCATCACACCCTTATGGCGTAACCCCAATTTTGCACCTGGACACACTACATCCTCTTAGCAGCCCTGGACTGACTCAGGTATATAGTTGGTTGGGGACCCTTCGAACCAGAGAACCCCGTATCCTATGATTTGTGAGCCAAATATCTCAACCTCAATCCGAAATTTTTTTAATAACTGCAGATTAGGCATTTTCTTGACACCCTCCTGTCGGTCGTCCCCCACAACTGATCTCACCTTTTGAGATGCAATGACTGACTTCTCCGTTACGAAGAGGCATTTTGATCCTTGATAATATTATCCTTGACGACATAGTAGACTCTTGGAACAGACATGAGAGGGAGTGGGAGAGGGACCTGAGGCCACCCCCAGAGGAGGACTATTGGGAGACCATCAGATTGAAGTTGGCCTCCAGTTCGATCTGTACAAGATCAATCAGAATGCCTATAAAGTTTATTTTTGATGGTATCTCACCTCTAATAAACTCTCTAAAATATATCTGAATACCTTCCCTAATTGCTGGTGAGGCTGCAGACAAAGGGATGCCTTTTTTCACATCTGGTGGTCCTGCCCTAAGAACTCCATCTTCTGGGATAAGGGTCTGTTATCCCTCCTCCAATGCCCTTTTAGGAAGGACCCTTGGTCCTTCCTCCTCTGTTATCCTATCCAGGATTTCGACACTCTCTCAGCGAAGGTGGCCTCTCATGTCCTGGCCGAGGCACATTGCTGGGTTGACCCTATCTGCATTTCTTCACTGAAATCTCACATTTAGTTTACTGCTCATAGGGAAACAAATCACCTACCGCCTGCATGATAGGGAAGATAAATGCCACCAGATTTCGACCCCCTGGCTATACATGTAATCTTTCCGCCTTTGCTATCAGATATGCTCCCTGATGCCCTGATCATCACCCTCATTACTTAACCAAACATTGAGCAACATTCCCTTTCTCCTGCCGTCTTTGACTGTTCTGATAGTTCATGCTCCCTATATGTGGTGACCACTCCCCACCCTTCACCTTCCACCCTCTTTGAGTATAATGCCCATTTCATGTTTCAGTTTGTATATCTCTTTAAATTCTTATCTTCTGTGGTTTTTCACTGGGATTCTGATTGGTTTACATTCTGCTGTTTTTTCTACCTAATTGTAATTGCTCAATAACATATAAAGTAAAAAAAAATATATATATATATATATATATATATATATATATATATTCTTTAAAGGACCTGGTTTTCCCCAAAAGCCAATAATAAGATTTACTAAGGTCACCAGCCCTCTGTTCCACTGGTATTTTCCACATTTCAATGGTTCTGAAGTTATCCCTTCCATTTTCTGAGCTGTTCAGACATCCCGCGTGGGCTTTTCACCGGGATCTAAACTTGGACTCTGAATTCTTTTGAAATAGCCCTTGGTTCTGCTTTTTCCACACCTCTTACCTCCTATGCATCTCAGCTACCCACTTGGAAACCTAAACTGCACCCAATGAATCTACTGGTGACCCGACTCTGGTCCAGTCACCCACTAGAAACTTGGCCACTGGCTGCCCACCTTGCTTTCTGCTTGTCCTCTGGTACTCCCCTTGTCCCACCGCTCCTCAAGTGCAAAGAGACACCTGCCTGTTCACCTGTCCTCCTGGGTCCAGCCTACAATCCTCAACTCGGTTTTCCTCCTCTGCTCGAAGCTGCAGCTCCGGCCAAGTCACCTTCCTGCAGCTCCTACTTGTATTGGTGTGCTATCTGTTCTTGGCAGTGTCCATATATTATTTCCTGTAGTGACTATGCACATTACGCCCAGCATGGATTACATAAAAAAGTTTGCTTCCACCTTGGAATGAGTTAAGATAATGTATGCACTGCTCTCTGATGCCCCTGAACTCTGCTACTGCCCTGGACTCCTCTGCTGCTTTTGGCTTCTTCTGTTGCCTCTGGCCTCTTGTGTCTTCCAATTGAGTCTCTTGCTGACCTTTCTATCACCTGGATTCCTCGTGGTGCTTACCTCCTGACCTGCACAACTGCTGCCCCCTGCACAGAATCCCCCAGCACAGCTGCTACCTCCTGTCCTGTATAACAGTTACCTCCTAATGCAAGCCTTTGGCTACCTCCTTGTCTCCATACTTCTTGCCCCTCCTGAAGCCACATTTCTTTGACCTCCTCCAGCTGCCAGCTCTCCACTTCCTCCATCCATCGGCATTCACCTGACACTTGTTCCTGTGGTTCATAATTTGTCTCTTTCTTAGTGTCTTTCTCCTGAACCTTCCTCATCCTATAAAGACCTCGTCCTCTTCTGATGTCCCTATCACATAGCTTCCTCTTTACTTCTTCTTCCCTCCCCCTTCCATTACTCTCCCTTTGTCCCCTTTCCACATACCATGCCTCCTTGCTCACGTCCTATACCCAAACTGTTCCCCTGCCCTACTCTCGTTATAGACCCAGCATACCCTTGCGCACCTCTAATCCTGCTATTCTAATCCACATTTACCCACTTACCACTCTCCCCTTCTCCTGTGCCCTTTGGAACCCCAGATCTATCTCTAATAAACTGCTCACTGTTCACAACCTCTTCATATCCAAATCTCTTAACCTCCTTCTCATCCCCGACACTTGGCTCTGCTCCTCTGACACCGCTTCCCCTGCTGCTCTATTAAATTTACTCATACCGTCGGGCCTGGCGATCCCACTGGTGGTGGCTTGGGCGTCGTTATATCCCCCAATTGCACCTTCTGCGTCATCCCTCCTGAGCCTTACCTTACGTTCTCTGCCTTTGAGATCCACTCCATCCATCTCATTTACACTATCCATTTTCATATTGCTTTCATTTACTGTCCCCCACTACCTCTCATCTCTCCTCCACCTCCCCTCCATCATCCTAGATGACTTTAACATCACCAATCATGACCTCTCTGACCCGGGCTCCATCTAAATTCTTTCTCTCTCTATTCATCTTTTGGCCTTTCACAATGGATTCCTCCCTCACCAATTGTCTCAGCCTCTACCTTGACCTTGTCCTCTTCCACCTTTGCTCTACTTCTGACCTCTCCGTATCTCCTTTCCCTCTCTCTGGTCATCATCTCCTCTTTTTCACCCTCTCCTCATCGCTCACTCTCATCCCCTCAGCTAAACAAACTCTCACTTGGCGTAACCTTGACACCCTCAACATTACTATCTTTTCCTTCTGCCTTGAAACTCTCCTTCCCTCTTAGACACAATGAGCTGTCTCCAATTAGCCACCTCCCTTTACTGCCACTCCCTCTCTTTTCCCCTTGACACCGCCTACCCCACCACCTCTGCTTTCCTCTGCTTTTCTAACCCCCACCACTGGAACTCTAAGCTCACACGCTTCCTCAAAAAATGTTCACGCAGCTGAATGCCAATGTAGGAAATCTGGCAGATTTTCTTCACCCAAAGGTCATGTTTTCCTCCTAGAGCTCTGCCCTCTCCCTACCACCTTCCATCACTGCCACTGACTTTGCCACCTTTACCTCCAAACTCCAATCCATCAGAAATAAACTCCTCCAACTTCCCTCTTTCACCCACCCAGTCTCTGCTCCCCCTTGCATTCCAGCCATCATCCTTTGTGCTTTTTCCACCTCACCTCAGATGATGAAGTTCACTCTGTACTCTTGTCCTCCTCCTCTCAACTTGTCCGCTTGATTCTGTTCCCTCCCATCTCCTTTGAACCCTTTTGCCTACTGCCTCCACTGGTATCTTCTCTTCATCCTTCAAATACACTCAAGTCTCGCCAATTCTAAAAACACTCTTGACCTCATCTCCCTGTCCAACTACAGCCCCATCTCTTTCCTCCTATAAATTGCTTGAATGGCTGCTCTACACCTGTCTCACTAGCTACATCTCCGACAACTCTATCCTCGACCCTCTTCAATCTGGATTCTCCACTGCACGGAAAACGCTCTATCCAAAGTAAACAATAATCTATTGCCAAATCCAAAGATCCAAAGGCTATTACTTCCTGCTTATCCTCTTGGACCTCTCTGAAGCCTTTGATATATAATCGATAACCCTCTCCTGCTGCTCACCCTTCGCACCATTGGCCTTTCGGACACCGTCTCTATTGGTACACCTCTTTTCTCTCTAACTGCTCTTTATCTGCTCTTTCTCTATTTCTATCTCAGGCTCCTCCTACCCATCTTCTCCACTTCCTGTAGTTTCCCAGGGCTCCATCCTTGGCCCTCTGATCTTCTCGCTGTACACTTCCTCACTGTGTGAACTTATCAGTTCTTTCAGCCTCCAATACCACCTCTATGCTGATGGCACCCAAATCTATCTCTCATCTCCTGATCTCTCCCCTACCCTCCTCACTAAATTGTCCACTGCCTCTGTACCATCTCCTCCTGGTTGTCCCAATGGTTCCTTAAACTTAACATGGCCAAATATGAACTTATAGTCCCCTCTTCTCCCATCCTCTCCATCACTATTGGTATACCAAAATCACCTCCATTCCCCAAATTCGCTGCCTAGGATTCAGCCTTGATTGCACCCTCTCCTTAATCCCCCATATCCAATCCCTCACCCAATCTTGCCGCTTTCATCTCCACAATATATCTTGTATCTGACCCTTCCTCTCCACTGATGCCACCAAAACTCTAATCTTTTATTTGATCATTTCCTGCCTGGACTACATTTGCAATGCTGCAATGAGACTAATCTTCCTCTCTTGCCGTTCTACTTCTGTCTCTCCTCTCTTTCAAGCTCTTCACTGACTCCTTTTCTGCTATATAATCTTCTTCAAGTACATCTCCCTTACCTACAATGCCTTCTCTAGCTCCTAACATGTCTAACCTCAACTCAATTCGTACTCCTCTCATCCTCTATGGTCATCCAACAACTGTCACCTCATGTCTCATCTTGTTATTATGTCTCACTCCTGTATTCAAGTTTTCTAAAGTGCTGCCCTCCTTCTATGGAATGACCTCCCTCGCTCTATTAAGCTATCCCTTAGCCTGCAAACCTTTAAATGATCCCTCAAACCCCACCTGTTCAGTATTGCCTACCCTTCCTCCCTCCCTCTAACTTCTCCCCTCCTCTACCCCCTTTCTTTAGCCTTCCTCACTTATCATTTTACACCTCACCTTCTTTTTACCTCCCTTCCTCATTTCATCAGCCCTTTTTCTGCTCTCCTTTACATTTCCAGTTCCCTCACCCCGATTCCCTCTGGTGTTTCCTGTTAGTCTTCCTCACCCTCTAGATTGTAAGCTTCCACAAGCATGACCCTCTATTCCTTGTGTCCTCTTCCTCTCACCTTCCTGTTGCTTCTGGCACCCAAGCTACATTCCGCAACCTTGACCTTGGGCTCCTGCAGCGGTCTCCTCCCCTCCGTTCTCCTCAATTATTGGCTTTGGTTCTGCTAATTGTGCCTACACTCCTGGGTCCGGCCTCATTCTACTTACTCCACTCCCCACCTCTCTTCTTTCCCCTTTCTGGCTCCCATGTGTTCTTTATTCTCTCATACCTCTCTGCCTGGTCTACCTGTCGTCAGTTGGATTGGAAATTCAATTGCACTTTGTTTTGTTTTTGTTCTTCCCTATATTTCATGTTCTGTTTGCTCCTATGCACTATGTACGGTGCTGCGGACCATTTGTGGTGCCATATAAATAATAATAATAATAATAATAATAATAATAATAATAATAATAATAAAAAAATTAGCTGGATCTCCATGGCATACCTTAAAATGTTACTTTCTACATGGGAAATCCTACATTAAATCAGTTATATCCCTCATTTTACATGCTTCTCCACTTGTCTTGTGAGTTTTTTCAAAAACATACCTGCCTTATTTCAATACATAAATTACTCCATAGGTGTCTCAATTCATTTGGTCCTGAACAACAGTTTTTAAAACTCCTGCTGAAATTCTCTTTTATTTTTTGCCAGGTTGGTGGGATATTTGTTCTTACAGCCACAAGGAAAAGAACCCTGAATCGGAAAAAAACCTTGCCTTGTGATATTTTTTTTTATCGTTTACAATGGCTGGTGCTCATTCTTCACTGATTGACGTATAGAAATGGTCATCATCTTCATAAAAGGTTAAGCCATGTCAACCATTTGGGTGATGGTACTAAGAATAACCCGTTCTTCAGTTTATACATTGACGAAAGTACTTTATTAGTTTAATTTCCTGGTTGTAAAATACTTTATAATAAATAATGGATAACATTGAAATGATTTCAAAATCATCCTCACGACAGCACCAAACTACCAAATCGTTCTTTGCTTTCTATTGGGTTTGAGGTAAAAAGAATATACTACTATTTATTTTATTCTACAAATAAAATACAATAAAATATGAAATTGAAAGTGCCTAGAATTTTTCTGAAAAAAATGCATTCAGTTCATGAAAGACTGTAACCTTGTTTCACTTGCATTAGCTTAGCATTGTAAATTGCATGTATACTTTAGTATCAAGTAGCTAAACTGGAAATTCAAGGCCAGATTCAAAAAAGAAAAAAAGCTTAACTCTCAATGACAAATTGTTAAAAAGACAAGGTGAAAAGATTTTCTGTACTCACAATTTACCTAAGATTGACAGATGCGAATTGTTCTTCTGGCATGTGTGCGAGTTAGCAAAACGCCAACAGGTGACCGAGATTTCTGTGGCTGTCATTACATGGTCTCTTTTTGATTTATAATTTAACTTATAATAACTGTAAAAAAAAAGAAAAAGGGTTTCTGTATTGAGCTGTTAATTAGGGTGGATGTGATATGTTGTTATGGTAGTAGAAAAACTAGGTTTGGTTAATATTTACAGATTTATAATAAACAATAAAACATACTAATAAAAACAGTGTGCTGACTCCTTGAAGCCTCTAAGTGAAAATTGTATAATTTATTGATTTCTGTTTAATCTTCATTAAATTCATATTTTCTTATGTTGGACAATATATTTAGATAAAATAGCAATACATGTTTATATATGTTACATAGGAAGCCGGGAGATTTTATGATTCTGCCCGAAGGCACAGTAAAGCACAGAATGAAATATTGTCCTCTGTAATTACAGTGTGTGAGCATAACACAGACCGGGCAGGTTTCCTCTGTTAAATTATCTGCTGTCCATGAAATGAGAAAGTACATCTGGCTCTTATCTAATAAAAAATATGGTCCAGTGGAACTAGGAGTCATGTACTAAGCTGTAAAGCTACAACTTTTGCAGGCCTATGAAATGCACAAATTGTTAAAGTGGAACTAAATGTGCAATTGTTCTGGGGCTAAATATAGTTAACAATAGAATATATTGTTTATCTGACAAATCGGTATACTCTATAAACAGATTCAAGAAACACAGGTGGGGTCTAACTCTAAGGAGGTGCCCTGTAATTAGCACAAATGGTGAATATCACCTTCACATACTGTAGATCCTGACAATGAGTCAATGAGTTTTAAAAATACATTCATTAATTTAATAAATCACAATCATTGCTGCTATACAGAGGAAAAGTACTTTGACTTATATTGAGACTTTTATCTGATAGACAAATAGGCAAATATTTCCCTTGAACAGAGAATATAAAGCGTATCACTTTGCAGATAGCTCTTCATAAGTCACTGGGGAGTCAACAACCTCAACACTCTGTTTTGTTTAGCATAAAGGAAATAGATATTTCTTGTAGACTTGTATTAGAGTGTATTAGCATCCCTTCAGGAGATATAGAGAAGAGATTTGAACTAACGCAAACAAATATAAGTAGATCCTCTCTACACATATTTATTAATAAATGGAACTTCACTATAAATCCAAGAAGATCCTACTGTTCAAGCATTTAACTTGTGTTTTCTACCATCTAGATGTGTCACCACTTCCTTTTATTTTGCTGTTGATTGTAGAAACATGAGCTAATTCTAGGGTCTTGCTAGCCAGACTTTCAGCATTTGCTCTTCTTATATTCTTTACAGAACTAATAGCAAAGTATAGCAGTTATTTATATTAAAAATATAGCAAGGGAAGCTTGAATTTTGTTTACATGAATTAAACTATTTTTGCATAATATCCACTTACTACTGTCAATCTCCTTAAACAGTGTTAAGCAAAAGCAGCTATAGCACACAAATTACATTAAATCAGTGACATTTGATATTTGCTTAGTGAAAGTGGCCCTAAAGCATAATGCCAAGTACAGCATGGCTATTAAAGAATGTACTATAGAGTGTGGGCTGCTATACAATGTATATTGTTGTATTTAAACTGTACACTTCATATAAATTAAGTGAATTGTATCCCCTTTAACTATAAATACAGCCACTGCACACTACAGTGAACTGCCTACACACAAAGTTCACTGAATCACAAATTCACACATATCCAGTAAATCAGTACCATAATTTACAAATAAATCCATCTTCAACAACAACAGGAACTAGAGAATATCATCATTCTTAACTTTACTGTTATTCTTTATCTACATAAAGTCCTCTCCTCCTTCATCCTGTACCTATCTTCCCAGCATCTGCCCAACACTACCATTTTCTCCCTAGAAAAAGCACAAAGAACCAGCCTGCCATACAATAAGTCCCCTCCCTATATTGCTCGCTCACACATGTCATGCCAAACCCCACTTTTTTTTTTTAAATCCTTATCTCTCTGCAACAACTGGCTATAACAAGTCTCATCCAATCAGTTCATTACACTACCAGCTTCTGCCAGTGAGCATAGCTTCTTTTGGCACTGACAACAAGAGTGAATAGAATAGTCAGTGCCTTCCAGTATTGGCAGTAGTTTCCCTCAACATAGTCATTATCGCAATGATTCAGCATCCCTGGATTGCTACAGTGACATAAATGTAGTGTTATAATTTCCAATTATTTCTTCACAAAATTTGGCCATCAATACTTGGTTCTGGATGCCGTTAATTTTGCAGCTGTAAATCAGAATAGACCTGTTCATCCTAACTCGTACAGAGTGTATTGTAAAAGGAAGGGCAAACTTTCCATTGAACTCTTGCTGCCAGGTGCCTATGAACAGAGCCACCAACAGGGGAATACAGGTGGGAACCAGTACTCACCATGGGTCCCGGACTTACTAAGGGGGCCACCACTCACCAATGATTCCGGCAACAGCAAGCTTCAGTTCCCTTTTGTAGCGATGGCGAACTGCTGTTCCCATCTAAGTGAATTCCCGACCTGGTAGGAGAAAGACACCCGGCCCACACAAATGACAGTAGTCTTGCCCACACTACAATGACAGTTAAGTCAAGTGATGGTGTGACATCTTCCTGTTGATGCTGTACACCTAAAGAAGCACTCTGGCTGCATTGCTGCAACTGCTTGTCTCTGCATTGCAGTATCTCTCATCATTGTCAACACAGTGTGGAGAAGTCTCAAGGAACATCAATCTGTAAGTTTAAGAGGGCATGTGGAGAAGTCTGAGGGGCTGACATGTGGAGAATTCTGATGGGTATGTAAGAAGCACATGGTGAGATATGATGGCATGTGCAGAATTCTGCTGGGCATGTAAATGACATGAAGAGAGGTCTGATGGCATATGCTAATGTATGGGGTTCATATGGGGAGCTCTGATCATGGCATGTGGGGAGTTCTGGAAGTGCATGTGAGGAGATCTGTTGGGCATGTAAAGGGCATGTGGGTAGATCTGATAACAAATGGAGATGTCTAATGGGTATGTAAAGGTTATGTGGGGAGGCCTGGGAGGCTGTTATTACTCCGGGTATCATGATTCCACCCTACACCTCTTTGTCCACTGGACCCAGGGAGGGGGAAGTGATGATCAAGGAGGGGTGACACTCTGCCTGTATCAATTTCCAATGGCAATCCTGCACATGAAAGTGCATATCACAGCCACAAATTGTTAATTATTAATCTGTCTGTGAATGAAAATTAAACGTAATTAAGGATTTCAATAATTTTGTTGAGAGTTGAGTTGATATTGATATAAAAGATAAACATACATGAACTGGAGCCTAATAAACAAGTGTGTGCACAAGGCTCTGTGCATTCAAGCCCCAGTTCCTACATATGTGTACTGTCAGTTATGTGTGGTGAACCACAGGTATGTGTTATCTGTCAGACCTGGTCTAGAGAGCTGCAGTAACAAACAGAAATCCATCCCAGAACCTAATAACTGTTACAGTGCCTCAGTTCCTGACTTACATAACCTGCTTAACGTCTAACGTTTATTAATTGCTGTTTAAGCATTATTCTTTTGTACCTGGTTCCTGCACTGTTTCTGTTCTGGTACTCTGTTCTCTGTCTTTTCTCTGACTAATCTCTATTAACGTTTCTAGGTTTACTGGCACTAGCATTTCCAGTGGCTACTGGGCAGTATTCATGTCATCCCTGATATTTGATTTGTTCTCCTAGTATGCAGTATTTCTGCTACACATCTCTTTAAAACTCTTCATACATTAGGATCCCTGAATTAGGGCAATGCTGCCAAAGAATTTATATGAAGAGGGTCACATATTTATTACAACTAGGTTATCTTGGGTCAAATAATATAAATAAAGATGTCATACAATAAAGTTTATAGTTTTATCAAGGAAGTTGGGAGGATTGTAAAACGTGCCCATGTGCTGCCACCTGAACAGCACTAATTTAGTTAATGACCATTTCAAAAATATTGGAATTTTAATGCTAATTTTTATAATTTGTATTTTATATTTATTTGGAAGTTGATACATGCTCAGATGAAAATCTGTGTACCTAAATATATAGCTTAAATTCTGTACTCTTCACCTACAGTGTTGCATAAATCATGGTTGGTTCCCTATGCAGTGAATGGCCACATGTAGGGGCAGATATTACATGTAGTGCAAATTCTTATGAAATGTACAATATACACATGGTAAATGGGAAAGTGGGGAGAGAAGAAGGGTAACCACACCAGTTTTATTGCATATTTTTTATTGTATCATCTTCTTCCCTTATAAACAAATGTATTTAAATAATATGGGCCTGATTCATTAGGGCACATATGCTGAACGTGAATAGGACATGTTGTGGATTTGCATGTGCCTGAATTCATCAAGTCACGGATAACAAGATCCATGGCCTGTTAAATTTGCGAGCAGGCCTCTGTAATATTCAGGTACATATGTACCTGTCAGCCCCTGCTGAGCCAGTGGATTGAGCGGCATTACAGCCGCCTGACCCGCTGGCTCCCTAAAGTGTTTCAAAATAGATTTAAACCGGGTGGGGTAACCCCTAATATTGACATTAACCCTAGTGTTGCCAGGCTAGTGCTGGTTGCGGCAAAAAAAGAGGGGGGGAAATTGTGTGGAGTCCCCCGATTTTACTGCAACCAGCATTAGGTCAACTAGACGGGGTGGGAGGCACTGTAGCACGGAGACAAGCAGCAGGGGCCCCCTTCCCATAATAAACCAACCCCAGCCTGTTCAGCATGGATCTGAATTCCCTAGGAAGTGGGGTCCACAAAAAATGGTTTGGGCCCCCCCTCTAGGTAGAACCAGTCCCATGCTGAAAGCACTAGGGCTCTACACCCATGGAGTGGTGGGTGTAGGCCAATAAAGTGAGTGTAATGTATGGAAAAGTTAAAAACACCATTTTAGTTTGTGGAACTACAAGTCCCAGCCATCACGGGGTGCCATTAACAGTCTGGGCATGCTGATGCTTGTAGAACTACAAGCACCAGCATGTCCATGGCAGCCAGGGCATGCTGACACTTCAAGATCTACAAGTGCCACCATGCCCTGACACCTAGGGCCCCCTGTGACTTGTAGTACCACAAAGTAAAATGTTAAATAAAACACAAGTCATCCCTTTATAACCAAATCTCTTTATTAAAAATAATAAAACCCCACATACTTACCATTAGATATCTTCATCTGTATAGGATCCAATCTTCTAAGCTTTCAATCCAATAAGGCTTGAAACCACACCCAAAACAATACCACTGTACAGAGGTTTCACATGACAGCGTGGGAAACACCTTACAATAGAACTTGTGTCTGTTTATTTCTCTAAACTTTGTCTGTTAATGGTTTGTTTTTTGCAAAGCCTGTTCAAGTGAAATTATTATGGGGTCCTTTGGACTAAAGAAAGAAGATGTTTGTCATGGACATTTGGAATATATATTGGCCTTTATTTTTTTTGAACTTCTCCTGGACATGGAATGGCATTTTTTTGGACACCTACAGGACCTTTGGGAAGATTTTGGGTATAGTTTCAAGCCTTATTGGATTGAAAGCTTAGAATTGGTGATTTGTTTCTCATCCAATAAGTATAAGATTCATTTCAGTAAGCAATAATAGATACCAATTCAGTACCCATTTTGTTAACTAATACTAGACATGAGAAAATATTCCTCCATGTGCTGCGGTTTCCTACCACACTCCAAAAACATGCTGGTAGGTTAATTGGTTGCTGCATTGACCTTTTTACACAGCAACACTGTGGGGACCTGAGTCTTAGTGTGGACAAAAATTGAGATCCACAGAAAGCTTCTCAAGGGTAATCAATGCAGGGGACCTTGCTGATATGCTCAGCATAAAAATCTGGTATGTTCCCGCAAGTCACATTTGTCGGCACAAAAGTATGCTGTAGAGGGGAGAAAGTGTGTGTGCATCCTACCACTAGAGGCCAGTATTCCGTCCAAATGTATAGCAGGTGCAGGAAAAGGTAATGACTGCATCCTGCCGGCGCTTTATACACCAAGCGAGTTAAGACACAGTCTTATTCGTCTGCTGCTGAAGGTAAAGTGGGGACAGTGAAGCATGACAGAGCCCACCAGTAGCTCTGACTATAGCCCAGAGAGCAGTGGAGATGAGTATGCCCCTGACACTTCGAAGGAGACTGGTTCAGACACCAGCGGTGATGCCCCGTTGCCCACCAACGCAGCAGAGTGTAGGTACCCAGAGATGAGTTCTATGTACGAACATTCTCGACCTTCTGCTAGCCGTGTTTTAAACACAGAGGGTTGGAGAGAGGACGTAGTGTCTGTCCAAACGCTATCCAGAAACATTGATGGCTCTAGGGCGTATAACAAAAAGCAGTACTGACTGTACTGTGAGAAGCCCCTCTTAAATATTGCCTGACACATGGAGCATGGTCACCGCAATGAGACTGAAGTAGCCTGGGCCCTGAAATTCCCCAAGCACTCGAAAGAATGGTGTATGCAAATGACACATCTTCACAAAAGGGGCAACTTTGCACACAATGCTGAGGAAATAAGGGAAGGCCATGGTGTTCTGGTCCCGTGAAAACTTCTAGACAAAGAGATGGATGCTGAAGGCTTCATGCACTGTGTAACCTGCCAGGGTGTCACTCACCGGACTGTTAGTGCCTCTAGGTTGGGACATGGATCTCTCTCGCTCCTGCCGGCGCCTCTCCTGAGCCGTGGCCGTCCGCCATCTTGACTAAGATTGTGCATGTGCAGAAACCCTGAACTGTTAATACCTCGCCTCTAGTCTCATTGGTTAATTAATTACTTCTCAGTACTTAAGGCACCTGTTGCCCTATTACCTTTGCCTGTTCTTGGTTCTCATTCCTTGAGACTCTGGGGTGTTTCCTGTTTCTGCTCGTGTTATCCGTTTGCACTAGACAAGTCTCCTCTCCACATCGGTAGTAGAACTTACCCGCTGCAGACTACTCTCGCTACCTCCGTTACCTGCCTGCTTCTGGACAAGTCTCCTCTCCACATCAGTAGTAGAACTTATCCGCTGCAGACTACTCTCGCTACCTCCGTTACCTGCCTGCTTCTGGAAAAGTCTTCTCTCCACATCGGTAGTAGAACTTACCCGCTGCAGACTACTCTCGCTACCTCTGTTACCTGCCTGCTTCTGGACAAGTCTCCTCTCCACATCAGTAGTAGAACTTACCCGCTGCAGACTACTCTCGCTACCTCCATTACCTGCCTGCTTCTGGACAAGTCTTCTCTCCACATCGGTAGTAGAACTTACCCGCTGCAGACTACTCTCGCGAATTGTACTTGGCTTTCCGTGGCTTCAACTCCATTCTCCACAAATTGACTGGAATGTTCCACAAGTTATTTCCTGGGGTTCAGATTGTCCTCACAGATGTTTGACTCAAGTGGTTCCAGTGAAAATAAATAAATCATCCATAACACCTTATCCACCTGGTCTTCCTCCACAGTACAACTCCTTTGCTGATGTATTTGATAAAGCCCAGTCAGAACGTCTTCCGCCTCATCGGGCTTGGGATTGTCCAATAGATTTACAACCTGCCAAAAATCCTCCTAGGGGTCGTGTTTACCCCCTCTCGTTACCAGAGACCCAGGCGATGTCTGACTATGTCAAGGAAAATCACCATCGTGGGTTTATTCGACCGTCCATTTCTCCCGCTGGAGCGGGTTTCTTTTTTGTTAAGAAGAAGGACGGACCTTTGAGACCATGTGTAGATTATTGAGGTCTTAATGCCATAACCATCAAAAATCGTTAGCCCATTCCGTTAATTGCTGAATTTTTTGATCGCATTAAGGGAGCTCGGATATTCACTAAACTGGATCTTCGTGGTGCTTATAATTTAATTCGGATCAAGGCCGGAGATGAATGGAAGACAGCTTTTAACACCAGGGATGGACATTATGAATATCTTGTCATGCCCTTTGGGTTGTGTAACGCCCCAGCTGTCTTCCAGGGGTTTGTGAATGAGATTTTCCGGGACTTGTATGATTGTGTCGTTGTCTATCTAGACGACATATTGATATTTTCTCAAGATCTTTCATCCCATCGATTACATGTGGCAGAGGTCCTTTCTAGACTCCGGGAAAATTCGTTATTCTGTAAACTGGAGAAATGTTCCTTTGAATTATCTCAGATTCCCTTCCTGGGATATATTGTGTCTGGAGTAGGTCTGGAGATGGATCCGGAGAAAGTGAATGCAGTGTTACATTGGCCCCAGCCAACTACTCTCAGAGCTATTCAACGCTTTTTAGGATTTGCTAACTATTATCAATGTTTTATTCAAGGTTTCTCCTCCATTGTCTCTTCTATTGTGGCGCTTACCCGTAAGGGTGCTAATACCAAGCAATGGTCTCCTGAGGCTCTTCAAGCATTTCAGTTCCTCAAGAGGGCGTTTTCAACTGCTCCTATTCTTCGACAACCTGATGTTACCCTTCCTTTTTTCCTTGAGGTAGATGCCTCTAATGTTGGACTAGGAGCCATTCTATCTCAGAAATCTGAACAAAAGAAATTCCATCCTTGTGCTTTCTACTCTCGAAGTTTATTACCTGCTGAGAAGAATTATACTATTGGAGATAAGGAGCTATTAGCCATAAAGGTGGCTTTGGAGGAGTGGAGATACCTACTAGAGGGTGCTCCTCACCCAATGACTATTTTTACTGACCATAAAAATCTTCTCTATCTACAGTCAGCTCAATGTATGAACCCCCGACAAGTAAGATGGTCACTGTATTTCGCTCGGTTTGACTTAATATATAACCGTCATACCATCCTCAATCAAATGGACAGACCGAGAGAGTCAATCAAGATCTAGAGACTTTCATAAGAATTTTATCTTCAACCAACCAGGACAATTGGGTAGATTTGCTTCCATGGGCCGAATTCGCCCATAATAAAATGTATCATGAGTCATCTTCTAAAACACCATTTTTCGTTGTATACGGTCACCATCCGTCTCTCCCAGAATTTCCTGCCCTCCCTCCCACCCAAGTTCCTGCTGTGGAGGGTTTATGCCAAAAGTTTAAATCCATTTGGGCTCTGGTTAAATTCTCTTTGAAAAAGGCCTCTTCAAGATATAATTTTTTTGCTGATAAAAAGAGGCGAGAAATTCCAGCACTTAAAATTGGAGATCGTGTATGGCTTTCTACCAAGAATATTCGCCTGAAGGTTCCTTTCATGAAGTTTGCTCCACGTTTTATTGGTCCTTATGAAATCGTTCAAGTGATAAATCCTGTTTGTTTTAAGCTGTCTTTACCGAAGAACCTTCGTATCTCCAATTCCTTCCACGTTTCATTACTCAAACCTCTCATCATCAACCGATTTTCTGTTCGTTCTTCAATATCTCGCCCAGTTCAAGCTCAACAAGAGGAGGAGTTTGAGATTACTCATATACTTGATGCTAAAATCTCTAGGGGAGTCCTTCGCCTCCTAGTGCATTGGAAAGGTTTTGGTCCAGAGGAGCGCTCTTGGATCCGTGCAGATGATCTTAATGCTCCAGCTCTTCTGAAAAAGTTTTATTCCAAATATCCGGGCAAACCTGGTTCTAAGTGTTCTGTGCCCACCTTTAAAAGGGGGGGTACTGTCCCTCACCGGACTGTTAGTGCCTCTAGGTTGGGACATGGGTCTCCCTCGCTCCTGCCGGCGCCTCTCCTGAGCTGCGGCCGCCCGCCATCTTGACTAAGATTGCGCATGTGCAGAAACCCTGAACTGTTAATACCTCGCCTCTAGTCTCATTGGTTAATTAATACCTCTCAGTACTTAAGGCACCTGTTGCCCTATTAACTTTGCATGTTCTTGGTTCTCATTCCTTGAGACTCTGGGGTGTTTCCTGTTTCTGCTCGTGTTATCCGTTTGCTCTGGACAAGTCTCCTCTCCACATCGGTAGTAGAACTTACCCGCTGCAGACTACTCTCGCTACCTCCGTTACCTGCCTGCTTCTGGACAAGTCTCCTCTCCACATGGGTAGTAGAACTTACCCGCTGCAGACTACTCTCGCTACCTCCGTTACCTGCCTGCTTCTGGAAAAGTCTTCTCTCCACATCGGTAGTAGAACTTACCCGCTGCAGACTACTCTCGCTACCTCCGTTACCTGCCTGCTTCTGGACAAGTCTCCTCTCCACATCGGTAGTAGAACTTACCTGCTGCAGACTACTCTCGCTACCTCCGTTACCTACCTGCTCCTGGACAAGTCTCCTCTATACATCAGTGGTACAACTTGCCTATTGCAGACCACTCACGTTGCTTCGTTACATGCCTGCACCTGGACAAGTCTTCCCTTCACATCAGTGGTACAACTTGCCTATTGCAGACCACTCACGTTACTCCGTTCCACGCCTGCACCTGGACAAGTCTTCCCTTCACATCAGCGGTACAACTTGCCTATTGCAGACCACTCACGTTACTCCGTTCCACGCCTGCACCTGGACAAGTCTTCTCTACACATCAGTGGTAAAACTTGCCTATTGCAGACCACTCACGTTACTCCGTTCCATGCCTGCGCCTGGACAAGTCTTCCCTTCACATCAGTGGTACAACTTGGCAATTGCAGACCACTCACGCTATTCTGTTACACACCTGCGTTGGACAAGTTTTCTCTACATATCCGTGGTGAAACTTACCGGCTCTAGACCATTCATGTTTCCTTGTGATATAGCTACTACTCTGTATGGTACCTATTAGCTGGACTAAAGTCTACAAGTGCCTCTGTATTGTAGCTGCAAGTCGCTGACTCTTCTACTATATTGTTGATTGGTCTTTGCCTAACGTTATCCAGTTATCAAGTACTGGCCTGCTATATGTTACCTGCGTGCTAAGGCACTTGGCCTCTTTCCACATTTGATCCTGTTTACTAAACTGCTGTACCATCACAGTTCCACGGTGCCAAGACTCAGCATTTATACTATTGACATTCCTTTCCTCTATTCTACTGTATGGTTCCACTGATTCACCACACTACCCAGAGGTCCGCACTTCTGGTAAGTGTAGCTACACCTGGTGAATTCTGGGTAAAACTGCTAGTGCTCGTGACACAGGGCGTGTTTGCAAGGAAATACCTGTGGTGACACATGAAGAGATGTAAGCTAAACCGAAGGGGCAAAAAGGTCACACCTGGCAAGAACAGAGTCCAGTCACTGTGCACCTTTGCTCAGCCTGTTCCACCTAACATCAGTGGTGGCTTTTGGAAGCTCTTGAGTGACATGATCCAGGATGAAGTCTTACTCGCAGTCAAAAATAATCGATGCATCATGCAGATGGGACAGCATCTGTTCAACCCGGCCGGATCAGATTTTGGCAGGCATGAGTACATCCGTCAGAAGCTTTGAGAAATGGTCAGGCTACTGCTACAGGGCAGAAGAGCTAGCCCTTTGGAGAGGATGGGAGACTTTACAGCCCCATCAAACTTTCTGCACGTAGTAGACGCTGTGAAGCTGGTAGCTGGCTATGATGAGGAGACAGGTACATTTAAGACGCCCTTGCTGGCACTCAAGATTGGGCGCGGCCTACAAAAGATAGTGAGCATTATGGAGTGCCGAGCCATGATGGAGGGCTGCACTGCTGCGGTTGAAAACACACAAAATTTCAGGAAGCTATATGAGGTGATGGAACGAGTTGATCTCATTGGCTGCCTTGAAAACCCTTAAGGAGTCCAAGTGAAACATGCCTCGGCTATTACCTTTCATGGAAGATGTGAAAAAGATGCACTTGTACCTCGATGAGAAGCAGCAAACCTACTTAAGTGGGCTATCCACTGAGCCTACGGTTTACCACTGGGCACTACATGCAAAAGTCACCCTGGCACAGGTGATCTTGTTCAATCGAAGATGGAAAGGGGAAGTTTCAAAAATGTTGCTGACTACCTTCTCCTCAAGAGATACCTCGGATCTCCACGAAGATGTATCCCTAGCGCTTTCCGAGGTTGAGAGGAAGCTCTGCTGGCACTTCACTCGCATTGAAATTCGAGGAAAACGAGAAAATGATCGGGAGAAGACTCCCCATCCTGCTGACATCAGTCATGCAAGCTGCAATGGAACTTCTCGCAAAAGAGCATGACAAATGTGGAGTGGATAGCCAAAATGTCTACATGTTCGTCAGACCAGCTGCCTTGTCACACTTCAAAGGCTCCTATTGCATATGACTGTTTGACCGAGAGTGTGGGGCTAAGCATCTTCACACGCTGTCTTCCACGAAGCTTCAAAAGCACATTGCCACTCTCTCGAAGGTCCTCAACCTAAATGACACAGAACTGGATCAGTTGGCAGACTTCCTTGGGCATGACATCAGGGTGCACCGGCAGTATTACCACCTCCCAGAAGGTACCCTCCAAATTTCCAAGATCAGCAAACTGTTAATGGCTCTCGAAAGTGGCAGACTGGCTGAATTAAAAGGCAAGAATTAAGATGAGATGCACATTGATCCGGACGGTAAGTGGAAAATCTGGTGTCTGATGTATGCTTTTGACTTTTACCTCGGTCATTTACATATCTGTTTCTTTTCAGAACTGGTCCAGCTACAGAGCGACATGTCAGATGATGATCAATCCCCTATGACAGAGGGACAAGTGACCAAGCGTTTAGTCGACACTTCCACGTCAAAAGAGAGGTGGTGTATGAACCTGGCAACATGGGACCAGTGCCCGCCATGGGTTCCACAGGAAGGTGTAGCACACAGTTTTGCTAAGCAGAAGAACTTTGCCTTCTCTGTATTTTATGGAGCCATACTGGACCACTCTACTTCCTTTCAGGTTGCAAAGAAGTGCGGAGGAAATCCTCCGCACTTCTTCGGGACAGAAAGGAGGTCCAGGCTGTGGAGAAACACCTGATGAAGTTTATACAGACATGCCGGGTGCCCAGAAAGTGAGACTGTGTTGCGTGCCTCATGGCTGTACCATCCATACTGAAAGACCGGAACTGGTCGGGGGTGAAATTCTACATAAAGAACCGCATACGAGAGATCAAACCTTTTGAAATGATGTGAAGTGGTTGGACAGGGCTTCCATGGCTAGGTGTCGGTGTAAGGGGGCATGCGGATGTCCGCAGACAGACAGAATATACAAAACTTTCCCTATCATTTTTATTATTTATTAATTTATGTATGCGGGAATGTGGATGTCCTCAGACAGTCAAAATAATTTACACTTTCCTCATCTTGCAGTCCATGTCAGTAGTTTATGCAAAGTCAAAGTGTAAGTCTCATGTGGTAACTCTGGTGACAAACCGCTCCCACACATACACCTATGATTGTTCTGGCGACAGGGCATTAGAAAAGGGGTGTCCCTATATGCCATGTTCCAGGCATTGGTCCTCACGATGCAATAAAAACAAGTATGTGTGTGTGTGTGTGTTAGGGAATTTAGACTGTAAGCTCCAATGGGGCAATGACTGTTGTAAATGACAAATGTAATTCTGTACAGTGCTGCAGAATTGGTGGCGCTATATAAATAAATAATGAAGATGATGATAACTGATGATGATGCCAGGTATAACATATAAAACACCAGCAGGTGTCTAGTGTACACAGCTGAGCCCTGCCTTATGCCAAATCAATCCTCATCTGGTGTCATGGAAATATCACTCAGAAGAAACTTTTCCTTTCTCAGTGTGAGTTGATCATAACATTACTTTATTCTTTAATTAGATAACATGGATATTCATCAGTGAGTGATGCGTACTGACATGAAATAAGAAAATAAGGAAATGCCCCCACCCCTTCCAGATCTTTTTATGAAATATAATTGCAGAAATAAAAAAAACTCATATATATGGTAATGCACAATACTAAGAAAAAACACGAATTCATGTTTTTTACAGCAAAGCAGTATAGCAAAGAAAACATCTTATGGAAAGTGACACTATCAACGTATGCATTTTAATAAACAGCTTATACAAGCAATCAGGGCAGTGTGCAGCGAGAATCCTCCCAATACATATATTATGTACTCCTTGTACTTTCAATGAACAATTTGTGCAGCAGCTGTTGTCTCCCTAAGACTCCATACATCAGCAGCATAAAATACTATTGTGTAGTGTAAAAAGTGTAACTTTTACTGCGCGCATGCGCCCGGCTGTAGGACAGCTGGCTGGGCGCTGCGGCAGACAACAGAGCGTCCCGGGTGTTTCCCTGGCAACCGGGACGTGGGAGGCGAAAGTGAGGTCCCGGTCGTCATGGAGACGGCCGGGACGTCCGAGGCACCGGAGGTGAGTCGCGGCGGCCCGTCGGGGAGCCGCGACTCCTAACAACTACAAGTTACATATATACTGGTGTACCAGTTTATCAAATCATACTGTGCCAATTCTACTGGTGTTTTAACTCCTATTTACAACCTTGATTGCAATTCACTGTGCGGGTGTTAGTCAACTCTGGTGTTTTACATGTGCATTGCCTTTTTAAGGCTAATTTTTGTTTATAATAATTAAATTTGTTACAGTTGTACCAGCGCTCCCTCTTCATCCTTTACCTGTTAGTTATATGTCTGCCTGTAAAGTGTCATAATTGTTAGTCAAATATCTATATATCTTTATCCATTTTGTACTTTATAAGTGAAAATAAGTTAGTAATCATGAGTCAAAATAATTGATTCTACAGTGGTAACAAGCATCGTATATTTTGTACCTACTAACCCCTGAAAATTGGTTCTTCCTGCCAGTTCCCGCTACAGGCTAATATAGCTGTTTCATGTTCTACATTAAACTCAGCCTATCAGATTTCACTGTAGGACTGGAATCCATGCTGCTTTGGGCCAATAATTAAACTGGCTGATAGCTAATTGGGAACTTTGTGGGAGAAATCGTCTTTAGAGTTATTCTTCTTTTTCTAGGAGACTTGGAATTCCCTTTTACAAAAATCATAATAATTGGTTTACTATCTCTTGGGGTAAGGCCACATCCGCGTACAAAGAGAGAACTTATTAATTGCTAGAAACAAAATGAGTGCATGACACTTACTGCAACCCTATGAAAATAAATAATTAAGGAGAGGATTCTGTATACACATTATCACCAATGAGACAATATTATAGAGGAAAAAAGATGTGCTGAGATGTCGGTTTCTTAAGTCAATTGCTTATGAACCAATTTGCTGGCACACTGAGATATTAAAACATAATCAGGCTCAATGCAGAACTTCATTTACGTTATTATTCAATGTACTATGACTGAGAATTATGTTCATTCCATTTATATAAATATGAAATATACATGTATGGTTTGTCATAAACACTGAAAAACTAATAACTGTAATTTAACATAATGACTAGCTATATATTGAATAGCACAACAATTTTTTTTATATTGTTGCTGAATAGCCATAACTTTAAAACATGCTTTCCTTTATCTGTGGAACTAATGAACGCTTACAGATTTGAATTAGTTACTACTCCTACATTTACAATTCTTAAAACAATCCCATTTTTTTCTATTAAAAGTGCTGGCATGCATACAGACATGGTTGGAATAGCATAGGAATGTTCAGGGCCTTGGGCTCTAATTAAACAATTCTTTAGCACAGAAGATCACTAATTCACTCTTTAAATTATGTACCATCACACGTCTCTCTAAAAAAAGTACTTCAGCATTATGCGCTGAACTTAAATGAACCTTGCCAAAAACAACAGAATGGAAATCATTTGAGTCTAACATAGTAGCAGAAAGATAAACAGCACGGTACAAGCAAAGATTAATATTGCATTAAAGCAATGAATGTCATTAGCTGCTGTGTAAAGAAAATTGATCAGTGTAATTGATCAGTGCAAACTCAACTAGAGAGTCAACACTGTGATGCATTTTAAAGGGATATATAACCTTAAACACTTGTTGCCATATATAAAAGTGGTACTGATATGAAATACAAATGCATATGTAAAGGTTATCACACCTTGGTGCAACAAGGTGGGTCTGAATTATCAAGGAATATAAAAGCTGATATGTGTCGTATTTTGCATAAATTAAATCACACTTCACATGCCCAGCACCAGACCATATGTCAGTAAATGCAGCAACGTTCAATTCATCTTCGATCACAAAGGACCCTTACAACAGCCTACAATTTCATGGGCGGAATGGGAAGGAGACTAGGTGTATGCACATAAGCCAATGTACAGTAAGGGCGTGCCAATCTTGAGCACATGCAGTAATGTCCGATTCAAGCTTTTGGCATCTCAAAGATATATGTTTTTCTGTCATATCACTTGCACCAGCTGGTGTAAGTGCTGATTACTAGTGATGACAGCTGCCTATGCATGCTAGAACATGTGTATGCAATCAGTGATAATCAAATCACCGATTACAATAATTCCAACAACAGTGATTTAAACAATAAAATGCTAAACACGATGACAGCGACATATACAAAATGCAGACTTACCTGACATCCATGATTTCCGACATGACTGGGATAAATATTCCTAAATTGCGCCACCCTTCAGCGTTGCGCCCTGGGGGGTCGCCCCTATCGCACAGCCCTAGTTACGGCCCTGGGTGTACACACTACTGTGATATCGGGCTGACCGGTCAGTTTTCGGAAGATGGTAAAAGATTGGTGTCCTGGGATGTTCTGAAACAAGAAATGCATGCTCTTTATTTAGGATTCTTTGGTCTAGTCATTTTTCAAGTTTCTTCAGTTCATCATCATCTATTTATTTATATAGCGCCACTAACGCTGCAGCGCTGTACAGAGAACTCACTCACATTAGTCCCTGCCCCATTGGAGCTTACAATCTAAATTCCCTAACATACACACGCACAGACCAAGAGAGACTAAGGGTAATTTAATAGCAGTATGTTTTTGGAGTGGGGGAGGAAACCGGAGCACCCGGAGAAAACCCACGCAAACATCGAGAGAACATACAGACTCCACACAGATAAGGCCATGGTTGGGAATCAAACTCATGACCCCAGTGGTGTGAGGCAGAAGCGCTACCCACTAAGCTACCGTGCTGCCCACAGTTCCTTCATGTGTTCCATTTTGAAACTGGAGGAAGAATAGTAGGAAGGTTACATAAGGAAGAACATTTTTACAGAAAAGGTGATATATCCATCACATAGTCTTCCAGAATTTCTGGTGGATACTCATGCAGTAAATAATTCAAGAATGCATGGGACAAGCATATTGCTATTTTTATGATAATTCTTAGCATTTGAAATGAGCTGAAAATACATTTTTGCAGTTTTGCATAGAGTCTTATAGTGTGTAAGAATTATTTGTATATGAAACATTGTGAGTGGCGAAATCAGGTGATGTCTTTAACATTATAATGTTAATAATAGCCATTACATGGAGTTGTTAGTAGCTTTATGTTTCTTGGGTAATTTGCTTGCAAATGCATTTTGCATGTTCAATTTACTTTGAAGTATTATGCTGTTGTATACATTTTCCACCAAAGCGCATTGTGAAATCCTATCTCTTTCATTTGTCATTCTTTGTATTGTTTAGTATATGCATTTAATTTTTAATATGTGTAAAGCGATCTCACTACAAGAATGAGTTATGTAACCATGGATAAATGTATTCAAAGAAATGTAAATGTATGTAGACTTTTGTGACCAGATAGATGGAAAAAGACAGATTTTTACTTTTCAGGATTTGTAACTGACTTAGTTATAAGGTCATAAATAATATGAGTTAACTGGGTCTGTAAATGTAATTAGCTTTTTTTTATATAAGTGGTACTGCTCACAATTTCTTCTAAAGCAATTTGTATTTGATGGCTAAAGAAGATTTACTAAGAAGCCTAAAAAAGGAAGAGATCACATTGCTTTATTTTTATACGTATTCAGAAATTGTGGAAGGAGGATGTAAAGATTAAACATTATTGATTTTTACTTGTATGGAATAAAAAGACAAAGGCAATTAATATTATGTATCAATAGCACACAAGATGCATGTCTACTCTGCTCTCTAGAAACACCTCTGCAAACTACAAGTGCGTTTAGGTACACAGAGAGGCGTAAAACCCAAAAGAGGCGCCCTGTGTAACGTGTAAACCTCACATTAAAATGCAACCTCTACCACTTTGCAACGATCCCTTTCATTGATTTAAACTTCCATTTTTCTCCTAAAATACTACTCGCTTAGCTTCATTTACTGTATGGCTTAAATTTATTATGAGAGTGAGGGGACATCAGGACTATTTTTATTCCATCTACACCTTTTTGGTGTGCTCAGTTTTCTATTACATTGCTTGGAGAGCACCTAGAATGTGCTTGTTGCAAAATGCAATAATGGTAATAAATGTGAACCATTAAAAATATAGAACGAACCATGAAGACTGTCAGCTCTGAGATTCAAGTTTTTTGGGGAGTTAAAATTGCTATTCACCCTTCCACACAGCAAGGATTGCCCATAAAAACGCACTGTCTCCACCCCTTCATTTCATTTCATTAATCTCACTTTGCAAAATTAAATCTCATTTTGCTCTGGAAAAATAAGTGCACCTACCATACATAATCAGGCAAATCTTCACTCTTCCAATTACTCTCTTTGGCCTATGCAAACTTCTGCCCCTGCACAAATGTTTCTGTCTTGCTCTGTAAACCTATTCACTTTAGTGGAAATATAGGTGCACTTACACAACAGGACCGAAATTGATTTTACACTACACCTCACCTGTATTGCTCTTTTTAAATTGCTTCCTCTTTACTGAATACAGCAAAAAGTTGTCACACACCAGGCTCTCAGGTCCTATCGCTTACCACTCTGCTGTCTTTATAAGCTGTCCCTGCAGTCTGCAGGCTCTGCTGGCCTTAGGTCTCAATGCAGGGTGCTGCCCAGTGTGTCTCCACTCCAGAGTTACCACCAAAACCAGCGCCATCTTGGATTCAGGCCTCTGCTCCCTCTCAGCCAGTCAGAGTGCTACTTCAGCTTGGCTGACCGCAGCCTCCAATCAGGGGATAGCAGATCCTATAAAAGGACTTCCTGAACCCAATGCCAGTGTAACGCTGATTCTGCAGCCTGCAGTCTATACAGTTATTTCTGCCCAAACAGCGTTTCCAGTTGGGTCCAGCAGTCCGGTTACAGTCGGGGCCAGCAATCTGGTTCCAGTCCAGTCCTGCATTCCGGTTCGAATCCGGTCCAGCAATTTGGTTCCAATCCGGTCCATCATTACAGTTCAAGTCCAGTCCAGTATTTAGGTTCCAGCTGGGTCTCTGCTGCTAAATTTGATCACTGTCTTGCTATTCCTGACTTCTTGCAAGTCTCCAGTGCCTTGCAGCCTCCTGAACTCTCAGCAACCACCAGTGCATTCCCTCTCATGCTTTGTGCATTTAGTCACCAGTTCAATTCCAGAGACACAACTCAGTCCGGCTACAGACAAAACCGCAGGCATGGCAAATGCATAGTAGATGAAACGTCACTAAGTTGCCTCACGTGCAGAATGAGAGACAAGAAACTGCACAGGAGCCATTTGTGAAGATGCTGCGTTTAATGTAACCCTCTGTGCCGCACAACTGGCCTACCGTGTATAGTATAACTATCCAAGGTTCAAAATCACCCAGGCAAATATCCTAAAGATAATAAATAGGTTTATTTAACAAAATGGTAACACCAAACAGCAATAATAATATTTAAATAATAACTTGCAACAAATTATGCTACAGTCTGGCACAGACAATATACAGGATATAATGAAAACACCTCACCAGTATCCTAGTCACTCTCAGGGACTGCTGTCTATCCATTCAAGCTTCTCCCCCTCTCTTCTTTAAGGCTACCAGTAAGGCAGTGGTCCTGAGTCACTGTCACTCTGCTTTTGGCAGACACACAGCTCCCCAAGACCTGGAGGGGTAGATCAGGGCAAGGGCAGTACTCCAGGGACTGACTGTCCCTTTCCTGTCAAGGGCAGAGATCTGGATCTCAACGCCAGCCTGACCTCAGCTATCACTGGGTAGAGATTGCATCTTTGCTGTTCTCCCTGAGCTCTCTTTTAAGCCAAAAATAAGCTTCTCAGGAGTTTCAGGAGCTGCCGGATTGGTCCTTTTCTGTGTTTACCTTTTCACAGGTAAACATACAGATAAAGGGATAGCAGAGGAGCCGCTCTTGATAAAATTATAGATAGATATTGTTCTGTGGCTATACAACAGATTTTCTTTAAACAGGAGAGATCACAATCCAGACACATTACATTTAAATACACAATGCAGTCCTCTGTAATTAAACATAGAGCTCTATCTGTGGACCTTTTCCCTATCTTAACACATGACACCTCCTGGTGTGATGTACATTCATACAGGACTGGTGGACAATAATCCTTTTGCCTAAGCTATAACAATGGACTAGTCTGCAAGATAAGAAAACCATGCTGGCAGACATTTTAACTACTTACAAATAGAATATATATAAGTTTAAATATGATTGACAAATATGGGGAACCAGAGGGCTAGAAAAAGTATATGTTTTTATAGTCCACAGTTTGTGAGAAATGAGGTGCAGACTGGTTGAGGTGATATTAATACCTTGCTTCACCACACCATTTACCTATTCTTTTTAACACTTTGCCACAACTTACTTTTTGTCACTTTCCCAAGTTTGAAATTTATGATTTCCTATTAGTCACAGTTGCGGCTAGAATTCCCCAGCCAATGTATAACTTTTTTATGATAATTTCTAACTAACATTTTCCAGTTTATAATATCAGTGATTGGTAGCTTTTTGTTATTGACTTTTAAAAAAAATAACATTTTATTAAAGGTTTTGTGAAACAATCAAAGGCAAGAAAAGGGAACGGGTACATAAAAATCATGAATAGGACAATAAATGTTACAAAGAGAAAATAATACACATAGAGCAGATGGGATAAGTGTGATTGAAGTAAAATATTTTGCAGAATCAATCCCTTTTTTGTTTTCAATAGAGGTGTACAATGCCTAGACGTCAATGCTAATCCATTTATAACCTTACTTCAAATGGAAATTTTTCAATTGTTGTAGTAAAGAGGTTGTATCTTTAAGATATGAGGGTAATCTAGTCATTTGTTTTTTCAGAATTGAAGTATCCACATATTTAGAGGCACATGAGGTACGGGAATTGATTTCCAAATTATAGGCCTGCCCTAAGGTTTAATAGTTTACCATGTATTGTTCCCTTAATAAAGGTGTTTTTTTTAATGCATTTGACTTGTTTTTTTAATAAGTGTATATGCATGGTTTCTGGTTAGAGTCGGTTTGTCCAACCAACAAAATGGTGTCGATTATACGTGTAACCTTTTTCTTATCCACCAGAGAGACTTATTTATGGCTTAGTATACCACCAAACATGTCACCATCCTTACAAGAGACCATGTTCTATTTTCTATGAATAGACGCAATGAATTACATATATGGGCTATTGATATGTCATACAGTGCACTATTATTATCACGTTATGTCTTGATGACTATATCTAAGAATATTGTATGACTAATATCTGTTTTCTCTGTAAAGTATATTGTTTGCCTTTCCGCATCTGTCTTGGGTGGAAATTACACTACAAAAACCAGAAGTGATGCATAAGGCATGTGCAGTGATCACTGCCAGAGTGTCAGTTCTTACCTGATCTAGCTTTCCCTGCTGTTTGCTGCAGTTTAATCATTAGCAGTCAAGGGACATTTATTAAGAATAAGTCAGACATTTCCGTAGCAACAAGAGGATAAAGTAAAAATCAATTTAAAATTAATAGTTTGGTACTTTAACAACCACCAGAGGAGAAATGATGATCCATTAATATGATTTAAATGTGTTGGCACTTTATTGTGATTAATAACATTAATGAAGATGTGTTGGTTTTATAACTGTGGTAACATTTACGTCAGCACTTAAGAAAACTTGCAAGCACCACAGTCTGACTCCTCTTCACACCAATCTTCTCCTCCCAGCTCTTCTGCTTACAGCCATCATTTCTGCTAATTTATTCCAGTGTTTTCACAGCTCGTCTCTAAGAACTGAACTTCACAGATGGAAAAGGATTATATAATTTATCTACAAAAATGTAGAAAAGCCTTCATAATTGCATGCCAAATCTAAATAGAAAATAGGACAGTACAATACAACTCACCCACTGCACTTCAGGTGGTTGGTGGCTCACGTCATTTGTTCCATTAAAAGATGTTCTATCTGTATTCAGCACCATGACCACTGATAATAACGATAAACATGACATGGAGGTAAAATATTAAACATGTAGATTGAGTGTAAGCAGGGCCCTCTCTACCTATGTCTCACGTCTGCACCTTCTACATAAAACTTATAATTGTTCTTTGTGTATGTATGATTTGTTATAAAAACTGTCTGGTGCTCTAGAGTTTGTGGAGCTTTACAAACAAACAATGATAATAATGCCTGCTTTAAGGGTTACGTTAGCTAGAGTTAGCATGTTATAGATGAGCTTAATATACTCTATAGACTGTGGTCAGTAATTAAAGCCAAATGTCTGGGCATTGGGAGATTGAATGTATGAACTGTCAAATAAAGCCATGTATACAGCACATGTACTTGTTTGTGTATAATGTGAACCCTCTCACAGCATTTCTCTATGTCATGAACTTGTAATCTGTCTCTGGATAAGATAATAGATATGACATATAAAGAATATGGGCAGGATAATTCATTAAAATGGAGACACAAAAAGGTTTTCTCTCTTTCCTTCTTGTAAGCTGCTAAAATTGTACTTTAATATAGGTAAATGAAATTGTTTTATTCCCATCCAGAGATGGCGATAGCAATAGGAAGTCCGTGGCTGTACAAGTGCCACCGCTGTCCATGCTAAATAGGCTTTACAGGGGGGTAGGCTTCGATAAATTGAGAGAAGCCCTATATCTGGTGAAAATAAATGTTCTCACTGGAGAAGTTATTTCCTCCATTTAATAAATACAGTCATGGCCAAACGTTTTGAGATTGACACATATATTGGTTTTCAAAAAGTTTGCTGCTTCAGTGCTTTTAGACCTTTTTGTCAGATGTCGCTATGGTATACTGAAGTAATATTACAAGCTCACAATTTTGCCTAAAAACAGAGCCATGAATAAAGAATGGTACTAAAACATCCGCCAAGAGCAACTTCTCCCAACCATCCAAGAACAGTTTGGTGCCGAAAAATGCCTTTTCCAGCATAATGGAGCACTTTGCCATAAGGCAAAAGTGATAACTAAGTGGTTCAGAGATCAAAACTTTGAAATTTTGCGTCCCTGGATAGGAAACTTCCCAGACCTTAATCCCATTGAGAACTTGTGGTCAATCCTCAAGAGGCGGGTGGACAAACAAAAACTCTCAAATTCTGACAAACTCCAAGGGCTAGATTTACTAAGCTGAAAAAGTGAGGATGTTGCCTATAGCAACCAATCAGATTCTAGCTGTCATTTTGTAGAAGGTACTAAATAAATGAAAGCTAAAATCTGATTGGTTGCTATAGGCAACATCCCCACTTTTTCAAACCCGCAGCTTAGTAAATCTAGCCCCAAGTGTTGATTAGGCAAGAGTGGGCGGCCATCAGTCAGTATGTGGCCCAGAAGTTGATTGACAGCAAGAATTTGACAAAAAGGTCTAAAAGCACTGAAGCAGCAAACCTTGTGAAAACCAATATTTGTGTCTTTCTCAAAACTTTTGGCCATGACTGTAGGTCCCTAAGACTATAAACTTGAAAGGGACAGGGACTGATGCGAATGATTAAATATATTCTTGGTACAGTGCTACATAATATGATGGCAGTAGATAAACAAATTAATAATAAATAATTATTTCATATAAAACAGAAAATTTTCAGCCATTGATTTTGGTAAGTACATCCATGTAAAACCTTTGAGGTTGCACATTGTTGGGTCATCACAGACCAGTGTGCAGTCTTTTGTATCCCATAAATAAGTCTTGGGGCACTGATTTACAGAGGGAAGCAAGCATTAAAATACAGAAACATTTCTAAACCTACTAGATAGTAGATGTGTTCTGCAATATAGCGAAAAGGTATTCATATAAAACATAGTTTTAAAAATGGAATCTGATAAATACATACAAATAATAAGTGAAAAGTCTGCAGTAGGTTTTGGGAGGGAAATAAATGGTTCAGTGTATTCTTCCCACTAATGGGGACATAGCATGGCATTTCAATTCTCTTACTATTCACTAAGTTGAAAGCACTGTTTTTGCTGATAAAACAGAAAGGTCAAGAACATATTCTATTGTGTGTATCGATCAATAGAACTCTTGAACACAATGATTAGAACACACAGACTGCTTGATAATAATAATAATAGTGCCACACAAGATAATCAA
The DNA here is from genome assembly GCF_038048845.1 of Mixophyes fleayi. Taxonomy (NCBI): domain Eukaryota; kingdom Metazoa; phylum Chordata; class Amphibia; order Anura; family Limnodynastidae; genus Mixophyes; species Mixophyes fleayi. The sequence continues at coordinate 277,517,526 of NC_134402.1, forward strand.
CACTATGAAGAATGTAAGTTTTTACCCTCTATAAACCATGTGTTTTTTTGGCAGTTTTGTGCTTTAGGAAGAGTCACTCTTGCTAAAAAAAAAAGTCACTGAAAAATGTAAATGTCACTCAGTAATGTATGGATTAGCACACTTGCCAGAAGGACTCTTTTTTATCCTGCTGGCTTCCCACTGGTACAGGGCAACTGGACCCAAAATGAGCAAGGTGACAGTGGTGACCTACATCTTTTCTTTTTTTATTTCTGATTGCTTCCCATAATCTTCTTGGGTCTTTGGGACAACCAATGGAAAGCAGATTGGAAACACTGAAAAAATAAAGGAACAAAAAAGCAAAAGAAAAACACAGTGCTATAGTTTTGTATCTTAATAAGAAATAAAGTTGTAAAAAAACATACCACAGAAAAACGTGTAGCCTGCATCATTGATATTAATGGTTAAAAAACAGAAAAACCACATTGAAAGAAAATGTTTGTGTGTCTGAGGCAGAAGCTTGGAAGAAGACTTGGGTTTTCACTACAGATTTAAAACATAGCTGTTCACACTGTGTAACTTTTCGGGTGGTTAAATTGGTTACAGCAGTGCACCGGGTCCCCTATATATACATATATATATATATATATCTATATATATATAGATATATATATATATATTAAAAAAAATAAACTATTATATATATGGGCCCTGCAGCCCAGGGGGGCCCGTCGGAGGCAGCAAAAAAACCAAAAACCTTGCGGTCAGCTGGTGATCCGGCTCCCTCCATGGTCTCCTCCACCTTCGCGCTCCACAATGGATGTCGGGCGGGCGTGATGACGTCACGCCCGACATGCACTGCGAGCGCCGCACGGAGGAGGAGACCATGGAGGGAGCCGGATCGCCAGCTGATCGCAAGGTAAGTATTGTCTTTTTTTTTTTTTCAGGTATTTGGAGTTTTTTTGCTGCCTCCGACGGGCCCCCTTGGGCTGCAGGGCCCCCGGGCACCTGCCCATTGTGCCCAATGGGAAAGACGGCCCTGTTATAGGGTCTTCTTTTAAAATGATTTTGATCAGGTATGATGATACCACACATGATAGGATGGATGGTCAATTTATTAGAACTAAATTGATAAACTAAATCAAGTGAGATCTTAATACATAGAGGCACCATATGTTCTAGAAATAGACAAAAGGAATCTGATTACATAAATATCAAAAATACTTTTTTCTTGTCCTTGTGGAAAACATTTTGCTGTTATAGCAAAACATGTTAAACTTTAGAGATAATAATCTTTTTTAGAGGTTGGTCTAAGTTAAATATTTTATTCAATGTAATATCAATCCTTTGTGTATTCATAGCCATCTTAACAAAATGCAAATAGTCCACAGATGGAAATAAAATAGCAACAATATTATATTTCCAAAGTGACAATATATAGATAAATAACCAATCTATAACAACAGTATAATATCAAGACATTCAGCGCTAAATAGTTCTCATGGAAGAAAAGAGAAAAAAGAAAATGAACAAAAATAAAACATCACTATGAACATATATTAATAAAAAATGTCCATATTGCAATCTTTATCCTGTAAAGAGTGAGAGGTAGTTGTTCCACGGCACAGGTAATATTCTTCAAATTGATAAACACCTCCCCATCACCTTCGTGGTAGTAATAAAATATGGATTCCTACCAGATCTCTGGATAATAAGGGCATATGAAATATTTGACGAACTCCTCCCAAGCTGGTTACTGGTTCCGTCCATTAAGGTTTCACACCTTAGTCTGAGATGGTCTGATGTACTCGCTCATGTACTGCTTCCACAAGGTGAGGGCTTTAACTCTTGCTCCTTTCTCCCAGTCTAAGACCACCATCCCCAGAGTGACAGCCCCACTGCTCAGCCGGTGTCTCTGCCTGTCAATGTATGCCTGTCAATCACTGTGTCTCGGCGGCGGCTGTGACCTCTGTCCTGTATGAGTAACACCACATCTGGCACTTTCCACAGCTGTCAATTGCGGTCTCCGAGCGAGCAGTCTCAGACATCAGGCTGTCACTCACCAGACCGTGAGTGCCTCTACGCTGGTGCGTGGCTCCCTAGCCTTCCTGCCGGCACCTGTCCTAAACCGCGGCCGTCCGCCATCCTAGCTCCCAAGAACTCTTGTGACTGTTGCTTTTAATCCAAATTGGTTGATCAGGCAACTCCCTATTTAAGGCACCTGTGTGCATTACCTCATTGCCTGATCTTGGAGTCTCATTCCCTGTGAGTCTCTGAAGGTGTTCCCTGTGTTCTACTAGTGTCTTTAGTTTCCTGCTGATTCCTGATCTACTCATCGCTGGTTTCCATACCCGCTACCATCTCCTGTGTACTACTAGTGTCTTCAGTTCTTGTGGATTCCCTGTGCTACTCATCGCTGGTTTCCATACCTGCTACAGTCTCCTGTTCCCTGCCTGTGTCCTCAGCTGGACTCTGATTACCGGATCTACTCACCTGTGGTTCCTACACTCCTCTCTGCTGTCCAGCGTCTCTGCAGTTCCTGCATCTCCCTGTGGACAGACTGTTCTACTGAATAGCGGTATGCCTATCTGTTATTGACTTTCTATGCTTACTCTGCATATCCGCTAGGACAAGTCTCCTCGCTCAGCAGCGGTATCCATACCCGCTATAGACTGTTATTGTTACGCTGCATACCTGTTTGGAATTAACCATACTACTCAGTTGTTATATGCATAACTGTGATTGACTATCCATTATTGGCCTGCATATCTGTGCTGAGCAAGTCTCTACCACGCAGCGCCACACATACCGTTATATAGACTTTGTTGGATACGCTGCATACCTATTGGGATCAAGTTCCTCTGTGCTCTCAGTGTCTGCATTCTATTATCTTTGTATGCTTCCACTCATCTACACTTGTACACATCCTCACCTATTAAGCAGTGGTACAACTTGCTATACGCAGACCACTGACTTCCCCGCTACCTACCTGCACCTGGACAAGTCTTCTCACTATAAGCAGTGGTACAACTTGCTATACGCAGACCACTGACTTCCCCGCTACCTACCTACCTGCACCTGGACAAGTCTTCTCACCATAAGCAGTGGTACAACTTGCTATACGCAGACCACTGACTTCCCCGCTACCTACCTGCACCTGGACAAGTCTCTTCACCATAAGCAGTGGTACAACTTGCTGTACGCAGACCACTAACTTCCCTGCACCTCCCTGCATCTACTCACGTCCATCCTGATCTCCGTGTTCAAATCTGCCTTTCCACTATATCAGCTAGAGGCTGATTCATTGACCAAAGATTGCTGCAAGTCACTGACTTTCCTATTATTTACTGGCATTCTCTCTCCATCTGCTGTGATATCTGTTCCGCTAGTCACCCCGCTACCAGAGGACCGTTGTGTGAACTTCACGACTCTGGTAAGCCCAGTCATCTGGTGAAATCCTGGGCACGACTCCTAGTGCCCGTGACAGTAAGATCAGGCCATGACAGACCCAGGATCAGAACCAACAGCTAAAGAGATGCTGCAGTATATGGTCACCCGCATCGAACAACAAGATGTTCGCCAACAACAGTTGTTGCAATTTTGTCAGGCTTTAGCCTCCCAAGGAACCCCTGTGCAAAATGTAGCAGCAACCGTTGAGCTTCCAGTGTCTCCATCTCCTTCCCCACTGCCATCCCAGGTGTCCATCGCTTTCACGCTACACCTGCCTACTCCTTCTAAATATGATGGAGATCCCAAAACCTGTAGGGGCTTTCTTAATCAATGCTCCGTTCATTTTGAACTTCAACCTCATAACTTCTCTACTCATCGTTCCAAAGTCGCCTACCTCATCTCTTTGTTTTCCGGACAGGCTCTCGCATGGGCCTCCCCTCTGTGGGAAAGAAATTACCCTCTATTACAAGATAGTGCTTTCTTTATTTCTACGTTTCAAAGTATTTTTGACGAACCTGGTCGTGTTATCTCTGCAGCTTCCAGTATCCTCCGACTACGCCAAGGATCTCGGACTGTGGCTCAGTATGTCATTCAATTTCGGATACTTGCCTCTGAACTTCAGTGGAACACTGAGGCACTGATCGCTGCCTTCTGGCAGGGGCTTTCCGATAAAATTAAAGACTGACCTCTCAAGAGTTACCCTCCTCCTTGGATGATTTGATTTCCCTTTGCCATCATGTAGACATGAGATTTCGTGAGAGAGATTCCGAGAGAATAACTTCCTGCAAAGCGCCTCTTCGCTCAGTATCTCAAGTTTGTCATTCTCCACCTCCAGTAGAACCTATGGAGCTAGGTCGCTCTAAACTAACATCTGAGGAGAGAGAACGAAGTGTGAAAAATAGTCTCTGTATCTATTGCGCTGACTCTACTCACATGCTGAACTCATGTCCTAGGAAGTCGGGAAATGCCAGGCCCTAACCAGTTCTGGAGAGGTAAGGTTAGGGTCCCTGGAGTCCTCTCCATGTTCTACGAATGTGAAAGTTTGTGCTTTTGATGTCACCGTTTCCTTTGCTACCAAATCCTTTGTCTCTCAAGCACTTATAGACTCTAGAGCTGCTGGAAATTTTATCTCTAGTTCCCTAGTGAATCAATGGTCTCTACCATTGATTTCCTTAAAGGTTCCCATTGCCGTTACTGCTATTGATGGATCACGTATAATTAATGGCCTCATTACTCAAAGTACGTCTCCACTGACTCTTCAAATTGGAGCCTTACACCAAGAAAAAATTTCTTTATTGATCCTTCCTGTTACTACCAGTCCCATTGTACTAGACCTTCCATGGCTTCAACTTCATTCCCCTCAGATTGACTGGAACACTCCTCAAGTTACTTCCTGGGGTCCCGAATGTCGTCATCGTTGTCTCTCTCAAGTTGTTCCACTCAAAATACAGCAGTCGTCCATTTCACCATGTCCACCGGGCCTCCCTCCTCAGTATGCTTCCTTTGTGGATGTGTTCGATAAGGTTCAGTCAGAACGCCTTCCTCCTCATCGGGCATGGGATTGTCCGATTGACTTACAACCTGGCAAGAGTCCTCCTAGGGGCCGTGTGTATCCACTTTCATTACCTGAGACTCAAGCAACATCTGAGTACATTAAGGAGAACCTCCAGCGAGGATTTATCCGACCTTCTACCTCTCCTGCTGGAGCGCAGTTCTTTTTCGTAAAGAAGAAAGATGGATCATTACGTCCCTGTATAGATTTCCGTGGACTCAATGCCATTACCATCAAAAATCGGTACCCTATTCCGTTAATCACTGAACTTTTCGATCGCATTAAGGTAGCCCGGATCTTTACCAAGTTGGATCTTCGAGGTGCCTATAATTTAATCCGGATCAAGTCCGGAGACAAATGGAAGACAGCTTTTAACACCAGGGATGGCCATTATGAATATCTTGTTATGCCCTTCGGGTTGTGTAACGCCCCCGCTGTCTTCCAGGGTTTCGTGAATGAGATCTTCCAGGACTTGCTGTATGTCTGTGTCGTCGTCTATCTGGACGACATATTAATTTTTTCCCAGGATCTGCCCACTCTTCATCAACAGATGGCAGATGTCCTTTCCAGACTCCGAAGAAATTCTTTATTTTGCAAACTAGAGAAATGTGCATTCGAGTTATTCCAGATTCCATTCCTGGGATACATTGTGTCCGGAGTCGGTCTTAAGATGGATCCAGAAAAGGTGAACGCTGTATTACGTTGGCCCCAGCCAACTACTCTCCGAGCAATCCAACGCTTTTTAGGATTTGCAAATTATTACAGACGCTTCATTCAAGGATTTTCGTCCATTCCCTCTCCTATAGTGGCTCTGACCCGCAAAGGGGCTAACACTAAACTGTGGTCCTCCGAGGCCCTTCAAGCTTTTCAGTCTCTCAAAGAGTCCTTCTCTTCTGCTCCTGTTCTTCGACAGCCTGTTGTGACGCTTCCCTTCTTCCTAGAGGTAGACGCCTCTAATGTTGGCTTAGGGGCCATATTATCCCAAAATTCGGAGCAACAAAAATTCCATCCTGGTGCCTTTTATTCCCGAGGTCTTCTACCCGCGGAGAGGAATTATACCATCTGGGACAAGGAGTTGTTGGCCATAAAAGCAGCATTAGAGGAATGGAGATATCTACTGGAGGGAGCTCGTCATCCCGTAACTATTTTTACGGATCACAAAAACCTGTCATATCTATAGTCAGCTCAATGTTTAAATCCCCATCAAGCAAGATGGTCTCTTTTCTTTTCCCGTTTTGAACTTATTATAACCTTCAAACCTGCTGCCAAAAATAAAAAAGCAGACGCCCTGTCTCGGGCATTCGTGACATCCTCAGACGTTGAAGATGGTCCTAACCATTCTATTTTAGATCCCAAGTGTGTATCTCTGGCCACTTCGTCTACCAAGGTGCTACCATTTGGGAGAACCCTCGTGCCTCCATCTCTTAGGAGGAAAAATATTGTCTTGCTTCCATTCCTCACGTTTTTCTGGACATTCGGGTGAATGCAAGACTTTAGAAATCCTTTCTCAAAGCTACTAGTGGCCCTCTATGAGGAAAGATGTCAAAGACTTTGTGGCCGCTTGTGAGCTGTGTTCCCAGTTTAAAACTCTCCGCAGAACACCAGCGGGATTACTACAACCACTACCCATTCCTTCCAAACCTTGGACCCATATTAGTATGGACTTTGTCACAGATCTTCCTCCAAGTAAAAAGTGTAATACCATCTGGGTAGTGGTGGATCGATTTTCGAAAATGGCACATTTCGTTCCTCTGACCGGTTTACCTTCTTCATCTACTCTGGCTGATCATTTCATCAAAGAGATTTTCCGAATTCATGGATGTCCTTCTGAGATTGTTTCGGATAGGGGAGTGCAATTCGTTTCCAGATTCTGGCGAGCCCTTTGTAAGACCTTGGGTATTCGGTTATCACTCTCATCTTCCTACCATCCTCAATCAAACGGACAGACCGAGAGAGTCAATCAAGATCTTGAAACTTTCATTAGGATGTTCTCCTCAGCCAACCAAGACAACTGGGTAGATTTACTCCCATGGGCTGAATTCGCCCATAACAACATGTATCACGAGTCATCTTCAAGAAGTCCATTCTTTGTGGTTTACGGTCACCATCCGTCTTTCCCGGAATTTCCTGCCCTCCCTCCCACCCAAGTTCCTGCTGTGGAGACTGTTTGTCAGACCTTCAAAGATATCTGGTCTCAGGTCAAAACCTGTTTAAAAAAGACATCTGCCAGATACAAGTCCTTTGCGGATAAAAAGAGGCGGGCTATTCCACCACTAAAGATTGGAGATCGTGTATGGCTTTCTACTAAAAATATTCGCTTGAAGGTTCCATCTATGAAGTTTGCTCCTCGTTTCATTGGTCCATATAGGATCATTCAAGTGATAAATCCAGTCTGCTTCAAACTTCTACTACCCAAGAACCTTCGTATCTCCAACGCCTTCCATGTGTCATTACTCAAGTCTCTTATCATCAACCGTTTCTCTGTTACTCCTTCAGCACCTCGGCCAGTTCAAGTTCATCAAGAGGAGGAGTTTGAGATCACTCATATATTAGACTCAAAAATTTCGCGAGGAGTTCTTAGTTTCCTTGTGCACTGGAAGGGCTTTGGTCCAGAAGAGCGTTCCTGGATCCGGGCTGATGATCTCAATGCCCCAGCTCTCCTGAAAAAATTCTATTCCCAGAATCCGGGCAAATCTGGCTCCTTGTGTTCTGTGCCCACCTTTAAAAGGGGGGGTACTGTCACTCACCGGACCGTGAGTGCCTCTACGCTGGTGCATGGCTCCCTAGCCTTACTGCCGGCACCTGTCCTAAACCGCGGCCGTCCTCCATCCTAATGGTCTGCGCATGCGCAGCTCCCAAGAACTCTTGTGACTGTTGCTTTTAATCCAAATTGGTTGATCAGGCAACTCCCTATTTAAAGCACCTGTGTGCATTACCTCATTGCCTGATCTTGGAGTCTCATTCCCTGTGAGTCTCTGAAGGTGTTCCCTGTGTTCTACTAGTGTCTTCAGTTTCCTGCTGATTCCTGATCTACTCATCGCTGGTTTCCATACCCGCTACCATCTCCTGTGTACTACTAGTGTCTTCAGTTCTTGTGGATTCCCTGTGCTACTCATTACTGGTTTCCATACCTGCTACAGTCTCCTGTTCCCTGCCTGTGTCCTCAGCTGGACTCTGATTACCGGATCTACTCACCTGTGGTTCCTACACTCGTCTCTGCCGTCCAGCGTCTCTGCAGTTTCTGCATCTCCCTGTGGACAGACTATTCTACTGAATAGCGGTATGCCTATCTGTTATTGACTTTCTATGTTTACTCTGCATATCCGCTAGGACAAGTCTCCTCACTCAGCAGCGGTATCCATACCCGCTATAGACTGTTATTGTTAAGCTGCATACCTGTTTGGAATTAACCGTACTACTCAGTCGTTATATGTATAACTGTGATTGACTATCCATTATTGGCCTGCATATCTGTGCTGAGCAAGTCTCTACCACGCAGCGCCACACATACCGTTATATAGACTTTGTTGGATACGCTGCATACCTATTGGGATCAAGTTCCTCTGTGCTCTCAGTGTCTGCATTCTATTATCTTTGTATGCTTCCACTCATCTACACTTGTACACATCCTCACCTATTAAGCAGTGGTACAACTTGCTATACGCAGACCACTGACTTCCCCGCTACCTACCTGCACCTGGACAAGTCTTCTCACTATAAGCAGTGGTACAACTTGCTATACGCAGACCACTGACTTCCCCGCTACCTACCTACCTGCACCTGGACAAGTCTCTTCACCATAAGCAGTGGTACAACTTGCTGTACACAGACCACTGACTTCCCTGCACCTCCCTGCATTTACTCACGTCCATCCTGATCTCCGTGTTCAAATCTGCCTTTCCACTATATCAGCTAGAGGCTGATTCATTGACCAAAGATTGCTGCAAGTCACTGACTTTCCTATTATTTACTGGCATTCTCTCTCCATCTGCTGTGATATCTGTTCCGCTAGTCACCCCGCGACCAGAGGACCGTTGTGTGAACTTCACGACTCTGGTAAGCCCAGTCATCTGGTGAAAACCTGGGCACGACTCCTAGTGCCCGTGACACAGGAGGAGAAACCAGAAGATTAACAAGGAAGCTACAATTTTCTAGTATATTCTCTATAATCTCAGAATCAAATACACATTTAATTACAAAGAGTAATGAGATCACTAATATATGTTGGAATATTGTGGCCTATGAAGTCATCCTTGATCTTATCTGAAAAATCTTTCCAGAAGCAGCTCCCGGAGCTTCATTATTTCACCTGAATTCCAAAGCCAAAGTGTGGAGCCAAAAAGCGTACTGACCAAATGTAAGGGTATCCCATTGTAACAATGGCAAACCTGCAGAAGAGTTTACAAAAGCTGTAAAGGATGCTATAGAATTGCTTAATTAAGGCTTGATTCTATTCAATAGAGATACCCAGGCAAGAGCTTCATTTGGTATAATCAGAGACAAACTTTCACACTGGTTAGGGAAAGTCTTGCAGGCCTGAGATGTACATTATAATAAAGGTAAAGATAGAATATATAGTCTGTATCAGTGGTCGAAGTGAGGGTGTATATGGTGGTATGTCATACCACCTATTCTCCTACTGTCTTCTTTGTAAAACTATTAAATTCCATTCACTTACACTCCCATTACATTCTTCATACCACCACTTCTAAATTTACACTTTGACCACTGGGCTGTACACATGCACTGCAGGTACTGGAAGAGAACAACACTGTAAGATGCAATGCTAGCAGCAATCAAAGGCTGAAGTGAGTTTATACATGTAGAAAGACCTTTCAGAATCTGTATGGTGTTGTCTTGTTTAACTTCCTGCTTTTTGCTCAAACATGTCCAGAATAATCAAGAAAGGCAACGGAGTGCTTGTAATCCTGGAGTGTGACATCCAATGCCTGTCCAGGCTTTACCAGAAACCTTTGCAAGGACAACCACAGGTTGGGGCTCCTAGGTTAGCCCACCAGGCCGTAAAACTCATTGACTTTAATTAGCAAAAGTGCACATTTAACATCTCAAAATAAACCTACATATGTGCCAGTATAAATTATACAGAGAGGAGGGCCTGTGCAACTGGGTCTTCTTGCCTATTTAGGATGGCTACAATGGCAATGCAGATGAGCTGTCTGAAATCACCAGGTCTAAGGCACTGGTTAAAAACAGCTTGCTCCTAATTGGATGGTCACAGAACATTTCCCAGCCCCTGCAGAATCCCAAAACAGTTGCTATTATAGTTATAGTTAGGGGGACAGTTGTATGGGCAAAAAAGTAGAGTTACTAGAGAGAACGCAAGAATAATGCCTGCTGGTATAATACTATATGCACCGCTACTGGGCCTCTGCTATAGATACTGATAAGATAATATAGACACCTCGGCATGGTATAATGTAATGGGCTGAATTTCATATTACTTTTCTTATTACTTGTGTCTCTGATATTATTTGGGGCACCTTTTATGTATGATATGCTGGGTAATGAGAAGGCGGGCTTGCTGTCAATGTATGTCATACTTGCTAGTAATCTTGTGCAATACATGTGCTTTTCAGCTCCACTTTTAAAACCACTTACATCTGATGCCCAAAGGAATAAGAGCAATGGGTCATGCACTAGTGTATATGTGGATCCATTAAAGTAGGCACAGTATTTAATTTTAGAAATGATTGCTAATATAATAAATTAATATTAACTGCTTTAATTTCTGGCTATATTGCTAAATGATAATGATGGTGTGTAATAAATTGAAATAGTGTTAGAACTACTAATAAAATACAAAGAGGTAAACAATGCCATCATTATCTTTCAAATTTCTACTCACACTAGCAATTCTGCCTCTACTGCTCAGACCTTTTTTTAAAAAAAGGGTCATTAAATACATTACAAACACTTGTAAATCAGTTCTGTGTCAATATGTAGCTAAATGGTAATGAGAAGCAGGAACTTTAGCATTGTTCTCAGTTCTAGCTTGATGATTTATTAAGAGCAGTAGATATTTTACTAATTTAGCCCATTGGCAAGATACCTCATGGGAGAGATGAATATTCAATAAAATGCATCTATTGAATGCATTATCTTTCAATCAACACACTCTGGAAACCACTAGAGTGATGCAAATTACCCCCAAGCAGATGGCTGAGCCAAGCTCAGACCTAAAACACGGTTAGATCAGGTATGGGCTCTGAAACTGTTCTGCTCCTAGGGGAGTTGGTTTTCTTGGCACAGTTTTATCTTGGAAAATCTCTGAGCAATAATCATATTTGGCAAACTTGTATGAAAATTAACTGAACTGCATTTGCAAACCTGGAAAAATTTGCTTGCACCATGTCTTTTACTTGCTTTAAACCACTATAAACATCACTCCACTTTGGAATGTGATATGATGCTATTTATTTATTTATTTAACTTCACTTAAATACTACTAAACATTGGTCTCTACATATAAATAAATACTACACAATTGTATGTCTATTTGTCTATTTATTTAATTGACCATGTCAAGACTCTGGGTAGTGCTTTTCCTGCCAGAGGTAAAATAAGATATTTTGTCTGTTTTTCATTTTAGACGACTGTTGTTGGTGATGTGCTGTCAATTTCTAAAAATGTCTGAAAACCTAGGACAGTTTTCCAGTAATTAAAGCTTGATGGCTCATCTCCTGGAAGGTGCCTTGATTTGAATCCATTACACTAAGCAGTCTTGCACAATGTATAAAGCCTTATACGGCAATTTAGTAGAACAACCCATTACTAAGTTAGGTTTAATATTTTTCAGACTACATTTTCCAATTGAATAAAAAATAACAAAAATAGTACAGTAGCTTGAAAAGGAGTACACAAGATTAAGAGTTGAGATTGTGCAACCAAATTAATTTATGTCAACACTCATTTATACTAACTACATATATTTATATCGCAAAAGCAAACACAAGCAGTTTCGATAGATTTAAGGTTACTGAGCCTGACAAATGTCTCTGGTGTGGCTGTGTGTTTACAATTATAGTGTTTGGGTTTACGATTTTTGTAGCTACAATCCCTTCAAGTAGACAGTAAAAATAAATAGTTAAAATAAAAATAAACTACAGCAGCATGAATGAGATTAATAAGGAGACATTATATGGAGGGGTGATGCACATGAAGGCAGAGGTGTAGAACAGGTAGCAGGAACGGAAGAAACAGCACAGGGAGTCCAGATATAGACAAACAGATGTATTTTTGTTATGAGACCAATATAGTTGGTAAACTGCACCCCATAAAAAATAACTCTAGATCTACTGTTTTATCATACTATAGTTAGCAGAACTACATGGGTCAGAATTCCATTTGCATTTCTTTAGCCTTTGAATTGATGTTTCATACTCCAATAAACAAACACAATTTCCAGCGGCACTCAGAGATTAGAAAAGTTGCAGGAGAATTAGCACAAATCAAATTTCATGGCAAAACAGGACACTTCACAGAGGTGCGAAGTTCCATTGATTCATTTTTAGAGAACCACTTTTGCATAACAATTCCATGGAATGGAATCTGTATTTACAAGTTTTGCACTCCAAATCTCATGAAACGCATAGCTCATAAATAAAACTGGAATAAATGGAAATTAAATTCACCTGTATTTCATGTTTTTGAACACATTTAATCATCATTCATCATTCTGAAGATAGATAGATAGATAGATAGATAGATAGATAGATAGATAGACAGATACATATGTAAAAATAAAAACAGGCACCAGATCCTAGGGCTATCCATGGACATTTGAGAAAGTTGGAAACAATGCTTGTAGCTCATCTATTATCTGAATTAAATTCATAACAGATGTACCAAATTATATTGATGGTATGATGCAGAATTAATTAATGTATGGTATTAATTAATTTTGCATTGCTCTCAATTAGGTCAAGGGCTTCTGAGTTTCTGTTGTTGAACTAAGGGCAGATAACAAGATTTATGAATGGAGATGAAATAGAAAAAGACCTTGTTTCATTTGCAGTTGTGAAACATGCTGTACATAATGTGTTTTATTGCTGTAATTTAAGGAATGTTTAAAATAATGCATACTTGTAATTATAATGAGATGAAAAAAACGTTGTAAAGTCATAGCTAATTGTATCTTGTATCTCATGAACGCATTGCCTGTTTCTCTTTTATTACTCTGACAATCTTCCTTACTCAGTTGCTTGTCTCCTTTAAAGAAGATGTTTGTGGTGAAATGATTTAACAAAACACCTGTATGCTGTTTTTAAAACTGTGACCTACTGTATGTAATTTAGTTGTCCATTGATAAAATGATATTTAACATCAGCTGATCGGTGCATATGAACTGACGATATGTCTTCTGGTTCTTGATAGAGATGCTCAGGCTCGGTTCCTCGAGAACCGAACACACCCGAACTTAACAGATCCAAGTACCGAGCCCCTTTCGCGCGCCCTCAGAATTGAAAATGAGGAAAACCGTCATTATTACATCGTCGGATCTCGCAAGCTTTGGATTCTATAAGTACCGCCCTCCACAGCGATCTAGCGCCATTTCACAGAGGAACACAGAAGTGATAGCACAGTTCTTGACAGTCTCTACTGCAGTCGGGCATAGGTCATAGGTAGAAAAGAAAGAGGAGGGGTAGCAGTGTTCTTCAAAGTCTCCAGTAACATTCAGGAGAGCTCCATTGCTCCATTGCTAATTGTCATTGCTGAAATACAAATAATAGGTCTGGCAGCTTTTGGTCTTCTAAATCTGCAGTTTTTGTTTGAAAGTGTATAAAAATAATATTGTGACCTGTGAGGTGGTCAAAATTGACTGTGAATTACTTGAAATTAGTGTTATTGAGGTTAATAATAATGTAGGGGAGAAAAAAGCAAAAATATGTGATTTTAGCAAAAATAAATAGGGATTTTAGAAAAAAAATCGGGATCCAAAACCAAAACCAAAACACGAAGTTAATCCAGATCCAAAACCAAAATCAAAATCAGAACACGGGGGTCAGCGATCATTTCTAGTTCTTGAATTTGAAGGTGGAGGAGAGTAATGTGGCTGCAATGCCACAGAAATCCGTGATAGATTTCTACAGCGTACACATCTACTCTGCTGGCAGTCTGGAAGGACTCCCTTGAAATTTAGGGGTCTCCAGGACATTCTAATAGAGTTCGTATTTTAATTTTAGCCATATATATTAAATATGCATGCTACTTGGTTGCATTGCAATAGATCTAACATGACTGCAGATGATGCAAAAGTTTGTGGTGCATCCACACAGTCTGTGTATTTCATTCGCTGCCAGTAATAAATGATAAGCTGGGTGATGAACAACAGCGTGCCACATTGATCACACTTTTCTTTCAGCATATTTCTATTTATTAAAGTGACTTTGAACTTTGCACAGCAATAGAAGTGTCACAAAGTGGCAACTTATCATGAAATGGTAGTTTTCCTTTTTAATTAAATGTATTGGGCCGTATATAGAGATAGTTGCAACAAACCAACAAAATAATAGGACCAAATTTGCCCCTGGACAAATTATGTTGCAATGCAAGGGGTGCAAATGCATTTATTTAATTTTTTTACATGCATGTAGAATACTGGCTGCTTTTCCATGTAGTACACAATACAGGACAGCTTTAATTTTACACTGCAACTCAGAGGTCAGCTAGGACGTGCCCCCTCCTAACTCTAAATCTATCCTCACATTATAAATTTGCCCACACTGCAGTGCATAGAACCCCCAATTGGAAAGAGGTGTTTTGCCAGAGATAGGGTACATCCTTATTTATCAAATAGTCACCACTGGCGATAGCAGAGCTAAAGTTGGCGGTACCCACCACCAGCTAAATGATTCACTGGGTCTCTCTGGTGAAAGCTTCCAAATACAAAGCATGATTAATCCTATTTAACAAGGATCGTGGTGGTACTGCTATCGTCACCTCAGAATAAAACTTTTTTCAGTGTCTAATATTTTTTAAATATTTATTTGAAATATTTGTATCTTTTTTATTTTTATTTCTGCCACTAAGTGGGACTGTAAGCCCAAGCCTGGGCTTTCTGCTTCACTGCGCATGTGTGAACCAGCTAGTTCAGTCACACATGCGCACATCTGGAAAGGCTGGCCAGTTGAGCCTTGCCGCACATGGCTATTGTTGTTGAAAGTTCAATGATAAACCATGGGGATAGATGGTTTTCTATTGCTGCAGTATGCGATCATAGAAACCAGCCCTTTTGCAATTTTTAGTAAATAGACCCGTAAATGAGGCCTAGTAATGTAACACATGAGTATACTCTTGATTTACGTAGCGAGATTATTCAGTTGTAGCATATTTTGTTTCTAATAGGTTGCAGTGCACTATAATATAAATTGTATTTAATGCTATATTGGCTATAACAATTGCACCTCATTTTAAGAAAAATAGGAATTATTTTAAAAACTGTATTTGATTTCAGATTTTAGTCTGAAGGGAGTTGTAATATGCTTCTTGTCACTGTATGATAGAGAATGATTACCAAACAATCCCAGATTTTCGTGAGCCCATAGAACATTAAGTAGAAAGATAAAAGGGCTCAGGGAAGTCTGTCCAGATGCTAAGGTTTTCAGAGGCTTCAGTCATGTGTGAGCACCAGATGTGCTGATAATATTCCATGTCTGCTGATGTAAAATGCCCAATAGCAATGTCAATCACATCGTCACTGCACATGCCTATTAGCCCCATTTAGACTTAGATAATTTGGCTTTGCCTTGTTAAGATGCTGTCATTTCAATTGAATATTTAACCCATGTTAGCAATTTTATAGCTAAATTAGCATAGAATGCAGAACATGTTGGAGATTCTTTTTCACCTTCTTCATTCATATGGAAATTTAGCATGTTGTTAATTCCTACCATGGCTAGAATTGGACAATAGAATAATAGCTCCTTTTATTAGTATTCCCCTTAATGCAAATCAGATTGCATTAAGGGGAATGGCAAAATGGCTGGTGTTGCTGTGTAACCTAATTATACAACCGTGCATGGGTTTTTATCAAGGCACTTAGTTTGTGAAAGATAGCAGTAGTGGAACAGAAGTTTGCACCAGGATTTGAGCAGAGTATGGGCATTTCTTGAAAGGTACAAAGTAGGCTCGTTCTACTCCACAAAAGGATTGAACGTTCACACCAGCTTCGAGCTGGTGGATATCAGGTCTCAGCTTATACTTTCAATGGAGAAGTACATTACCAGGTGCACCAATCTAAAACGAATCTTCAAACACATAAATGTGAAACATGCAATAAAGATGGGCACTGTGTCCCCTTAATTTCATGTATAATTTAAGCCATAAAATAAGGCTAAACATTTTAGGAGTAATTTTAGCTCAGTATTTTAGGAGAAAATGGAAACATTTAATTTAATAAAAAGGGTGGTGTAACTTTTTTACACAATGTACTTCTAGTTTGCGGGAGCATCTCCAGAGAGTAGAGAATAGGCATGCACCTCGATGTACACTGACTACCAAGGCTTCTGCCGTGTGCATCCACATATGTATGTTGGTTAAGGGTTGAGAAACTGTATTTTAACTTTGGGTAAGCTGAAGACAGGGGAGCTGGGACATAAGAAAGCAGCACCGAGAAATGGGCATAGATTAATATATGTGGGATGATGCATTGTTTCCTATGCTTTCACCCAAGCATAATTAGCAGGGCCGCCATCAGGGGGGTATGGGGGGTTCTGTTGTACCGGGCCCCGGCTCACCAGGGGGCCCGGTACAACAGTGCAACACATAATTACCTGGGGGCCCACTGTCTTACAGTCCGCTGGTCTCCGTGACAGCCAGGCACCAGGATGCGATCACAGGGGCGGAGGAATCATTCCCCCTGCGATCATGTGTTCTGCCTGTGACAGCCAGAACACATGATAGCAGGGGGAATGATTCCTCCACCCCTGCGATCGCATCCTTGTGCCTGGCTGGCTGAAGACAGAGTAGCGGAGACCAGCGGACTGCAAGACAGCGGGCCCCCAGGTAAGTATGTGTTGCACTGTGGCTCATGGGGAAGGCACTCATCGGGGGGGGGGGGGGGGCGTACTGGGCCCCATGATTTCTGAAGGCGGCCCTGATAATTAGGCGCTGTATAAAACAATGATTTCCAGCAAAAGTCACATGTCCTCATTAAGCACCTATTGTCCATTGTGCAGGGATGCTGGGATGTATTAATTTCCCTCTATAATGTTGACTATTATTAATTTATTATACAAAGCACACCTCCTTTATTTAGCTGCACAGATGATAATTATATTTAATACTAGCCCGTTCTATACTATCTACCCAAGTGCATTCATGCTTAGCTATGAGCTGACTTTTGAGGGGTAGTTCAGGGGGATCATTCTCAAATCAGCATAGGCTGACTAGGGCAAGGGTTGATTACTAGGGCCATTTTTAATAAATGAGACCCCATGAAGAAATCATGGTTGGTCCCTTAGACAGTGAATGCTTGACAAATTGAAACTGTCATAACTTTTGTCTGAAGGCCAACTTGAATCTGTGTAACAGTCGATTGA
This sequence comes from Mixophyes fleayi, assembly GCF_038048845.1. Taxonomy (NCBI): domain Eukaryota; kingdom Metazoa; phylum Chordata; class Amphibia; order Anura; family Limnodynastidae; genus Mixophyes; species Mixophyes fleayi. Next base: position 277,535,067 of record NC_134402.1, read on the forward strand.
GGTGCTTTCTCCACTATTGAAAAAATCTTGCACTGCAATCTTCGATCAAGTTTTCTCTTGCAGCTGTGTGCAAAGAGGCTTTCTACAGTGCTATTCCTGATTTGGGTATGTAAAAACTTGACTACAACAAATTCCTCATGTCCCTGTATTTTGATGAGGGATTGTGGGAACACATGAAGACAAGGATACTGCAGGTTTAACCTGAGTGACATGAAACACAAAATGAACATTGTGCATTGTTGGAGAAATATGGGCTTTGATTAGTTGACTCATGTACCACATTATTTTAATTAGCTCTGTCTAATCATTCTGTTGAAACCTAACATAGTTTTCAAATATTGCTCCAGACACTGGTTGACTTTTCATTAATTTGGGAATGATAAACAGAAAAAAAATACTCCAATTGTTTTACAAGAAGTTTTCCAGAAATGTGTTGTAAATTGGGTATCTCTATCCAACACTATGGATCTAGGAGTTCCATGAGTATGAAAAATATGCTTTCTGTGGTGTGGAAGGTAGCTTTTTTCATCTTTGTAAACCAATCCACCACTATCCAAATGCTGTTATGCTGTAGAGTTATGGGGAGTTCACCAATAAAGTCCAAAGTCAATTTATCAAGCTGTGAGTTTCCAGAGGGTTTTGTAGAATGTACTAAATAAATGATAACTAGAATCTGATTAGTTGCTATAGGCAACATCTTCACTTTTCAAACCTGCAGCTGATAAATTTACCCCCTAGTGTCATTTAGAAAACAAAATCCATTTCCAATGGAACCTGAATGCACCAATTTATACATGGAAATTTATAAGCTTTCTATTTCTAAAAGAAAAGGAAAATAACAACATAACATTTTGGAAAACCAGATACAGGACTATGCGTCTTGATACAGTCATTTTTCTTTTGAGGTGGACAATGGGACCAAATATTGCCCAGGACTAGCACAATTCAGGCATAAATGATTCTATCCTTCTTGCTCCTTCATGCCCAGACAATGGACCACAAACACAACCCAATTTAGTAGCTTCATTATCTGGGTCAGGAGTCCTCACAGTCTGTATAGCAGGTGAACTGTAAATAAATTATGTTTATTGCGCCTATGCCTTTCTCTGGCACGTTCAGTCAACCTGGAATCAATTGTGATGCAACAGACTATGCAAATCTACAGGTGGATCACTTTGTGCCAAATTATTTTAAACATTTTCATTCAGGCCCAAGCAAACCTGATAATTATTAGCTTCCATGTTCCAATTAGTGTCATCAATCCATTTGTGAATCTCCACCTCATATTCTAGAATAGAATGTGCACCCTGATGCAAAATAGAGACAACAGACTCAGCAGTAACTGCACAGTGAGGATCATCAAACACTTTCTCAAAGGATAAAGGAATTCAATAGTGGGTAGTACAATTCAATGCAGAGTTGCTGGAAACAATGAGCGATATACTGCAAACCCTGAAACAGGAGAGCAGAGGGAGCCACGTCTATGTGCTGGAACACAGCTGACTCAAAGAACAGGCACCATCCTGTGGGATCAAATAGCCTCATAATGAATAGGATGAGGAGGTAATAAAACCTGGGTCTGCGCACGCACAATCCTGGAAATCAGAATGGCAGCATCAGGGGGAGCCGCTGTACCATGAAGCTGGCAGGAGAATCAGAGAGAGTGGGCAGGCGAATGCGCCGGACCACAGGCAGTAGGTCCGCGGGTGCAACGTGTGACAGTACCCCTTCTCTTTGACGGTGGCCACCATACACCGAGGACCAGGTTTCCTGGGAAATTTTGCATGGCACCTCTTGAGCAAAGAGGGAGTATTGATGTCTGAGGAATTCACGCAGGAGCGTGACTGTTTCAGGACCTTTCCAATCCGCTAAATATTTAATCCTCTCCCAGAAAGTTTTTGAAACAAGGATATGGCTGGTTTCAAATTCTTATCCTTGTTTAAACAAGAGAGGATATGGAGAAGTGTACAGATAAGAGAAACAGTTGATGATCAAAGGTTTCAATAGGGAAACATGAAAGGTGTTGGAAATACGGAGAGATGGTGGAAGCTTTAATTTAAAAGAAACAGGATGCTAAAAGGATCGATGAAGCGTGGAGAGAATTTCATACAGGGAATCTGGAAATGTGAGACCATGATGTGGTTGGAACAGGATGAGGCAGCAAGGGACCCGGAGTTGCCTGACAGAGAGACTTGTGCCGAGCACTAGTATCACAATCACCACAAAATCCTTAACATCTGAAAAAAGAGTAGACCACCAGTAGTCCCTAGAAATAATTTTGGAAGCTTTGAGGAAAATGGAATGTCCAGAAAAGCGTGAGGCATGGGACCAGCGGAGGAGTTTCCTTTGGAGATGTGGAGGGATGAATGTCTTGCCTGGAAGGCAGTGTCACAAAAGATGAGAGAAGGTACCTGAGGTCCAAAATAGAATGATTGCCTCCTCTGTATCCTGGATAGAAGGCCTGAGAGAGCATCAGCTTTTTTGTTCTTATGACCCGAATAGTAAGTGATACAGAGTTCAAAATGGGAGAAGAACAAAGACCAGCGGGCCTGGCGGCGATTGATACATTGGGCAGCACAGAGTTATAGCAGGGTTTTATGGTCTGTGAAAATGGGCACCCTCCAAGAGATATCTCCATTAAGAGAGAGCCAACTTCATAGCCAGCAGTTGCTTGTCCCCAATTGCATAATTTTTTCCACAAGCAGGAATTTGCAAGAGTAAAATACGCAGCAGACAGAGAGGAAAACCCCAGCTCCTAGAAGGTGCCTTGCCAGGCTGGAGATCGATAAGACAATCCCAGGAAGGTAATGAGGAAGGAGTCCAGACTGGCATTTGTCAAAGACATCAGCGAAGACTGAGTACTGCTGATGAAGGACAAGTCTGTCCATGTAATATGAGGAGGCTACCAAGCAAAGAGGTTTGATCTGAGGGAGACATTGAGACCTGCAAGTAGCTCCCAAAGCAAGGATTTTTGAAGGAGAGTGTAGATGCAGCCAAGGGAGATGCAGGATCATAGGACTTGTGGAGAAAAATCAAGTAAGGTGATACACTCTTGGTGTAAAGACCCCACTAGGAGTGTAAGGGGTTCAGTTTGTCTCTGGATGACACCATTGAAAATGCGAGATCCATCTATTGCGGTGATGACTACTCGAACTTCCAAGGGAACCATAGGCAAGGACCATTGGAACACTAGAGAGAGAGAAATCAAGTTTCTGGCTGCACTAGAGTCCAAATAAGCAGAGGGGTCAAGCTAATCAGAGGGACAGTGAAGTTGACTAGAATGGAGCAAATTGAAGGATAGATAGTATTAGGAGAGGATACACAGAACTGCAAAAAGAATGGCAGCATCAGGGGGAGCCGGCGTACCACGGACCAGGAAGGATGGTCAGAGAGAGCGGGCAGGTGAGTACTAAAAGTTCCTGGGCACATCTGAAAGGCCAATCAGCACTGAGCCAAAAATGACTGGTACTTGTGATGAAAAGAGTTTGATAACACTTAAACAATCTGTCCCTCGTTTCTCACAATATGTGGATTATAACATGTACTTTTTATAGCCCTGGTTATGTTCCCCAGCACACCAGAGTACAACTGCAGTCTCTAATTACATGTGAATAAGGGGACATTGTAGCTCATTATAAATACGTACATTGTTTATTGTATATTGTTGATATTCCAGTGAAGCTGTTATTCATTGTTCTTAAAGTGTAGCCAGGTGGGTTATGGCTAACAGGTTCCAGGATACAGGGTAGGGGGTGTAGCTACATTCATTCTCCCCCCCTCCGTTCTCTACGAAAGAATGGAACAGCTGGGGACCCTGTGACATCACAAAGTAGTCTAAGGAGTTAATTTCAGGGTGTGTTAACTATCATCTGATATTTGGAAGTGGGGAAAGCCAATTAATAACCATTGTCCTCCACAGGACTGCCTGAGACATTCTGTCTGGGATACCACAGGGGAGCCACTGTGGAATAAAATCTTATCTCCTCTCCAACTCCAAACCCCTAGTCCAGCACTCACCAATGTTTAAGAAGGAGAGACCCAGAGGTTTGCCCTGGGAGGGGAAAACACTATGGAAATTTGACCCTAGATATAAGGAGCCACTCTAGTGGGGGAGGTGATAGTCACTCTGAGGATTGATGACTGGAAGCTGCACAGTGGCTGGTTTTGAATGACCGTTCTCTACCAGTGAACTAGATCTTCAGATCCATGCGTCTTCAAGTCAGGACAACCAGGTGACTATAACTCCTTAAGCTAGTGGGATAAGGGACAGATGATGTGGTAAACCTGTCTGGTATTAATTTACTGTTTGTATATAATATTCTAGTGTTGTTTTTATCACAATAAATGCACTGTTGTACTTTTTTAACTGCATTTCATTGACTATACGAATCCTAGAAGGTACTGGGTAGGCTTCCCTGGCATAGTAAGGCACCCCTGGGTGGCCAGCCAGCATGAAGTGGGTAGAATTGGGGCAGAAAAACTTGTATTTTCACAGTACTACATACCACCCCAAGTTTTCGTGGAGTTAAATCTGTGGCTCAATGCGTGTATGTGACTGAACAGACGCAGGAGACCCACTAGGAAGGGTTGTTTGTAATTCCTCCAGGAGATTCTGCATTACAGACTGCAAAGTATGAATACCTTTCAACAGTGTTAGTACTTGGTGAAGTCCCAGTGGGATCCATATTGTATGGCCAGATTATTCTGACAGGACTTGTAAAAAATATACATTTGGATCAGACCGAAATGACTTATAGGGGTATATTTACTAAGCTGCGGGTTTGAAAAATTGGAAATGTTGCCTATAGCAACCAATCAGATTCTAGCTGTCATTTTGTAGACTGTTCTAAATAAATGACAACTTGAATCTGATTGGTTGCTATAGGCAACATCTCCACTTTTTCAAACCCGCAGCTTAGTAAATATACCCCATAACCTCTAAGCACCACTAACCTAACTTTATAAATGCAGTAATATTTGTGGTATTACTTTTGATTGCTATAACAGGAACTGCAGGTCTGGTTCACTGTGGGAGGCAGGACTGAAATACGATAGGTTATAGATATCAATCTGTAGCTTATTAAAATGTTCATAGAAAGAGAAGCACACAGTTTTCTCAAACATTATTCCCAAAGGATTGTGGGAGAGGCTCCAACTCGACCCAGTTTGCAGATTAAAATCACAGTTCCAGTTAAAAGAGCCGCAACAGAATTTTCCAAACTATATCAATTTTTGAAAGTAAATACCTATAGCAGTTCATATATCTGAAACAAGCAACAAATATCCTACTGAGCCAGTGGTCAAAATTAGGGTGTATATGGTGGTATGCCATACCACCACTTCTTCTACTGCCTTCATTGTAAGACTATCAAATTCCATTCACTTACATTCCCATTGCATTTTTCATACTGCCACTTTTAAATTTACACTTCGACCACTGTCCTGAGCACAGTATAATTTGACATTGACGTGTTAGCTGGCATAACAGTAGTGCAATGGTTAACAGCTGAGAGTAGATACAAACAGAAATTGACTTCACTATGGGTTAAGTAGTAAGAAGCATTAGTAGAATCACCGAACCCAAAAAGTATTAGTAGGTCCGAATACAGGACTACTGTGACGAGGGACTTAGTAGTAGGCACAACTAATTCAGGCCTAGAGCCTGTGGAACAGTTAATTCAGGGCCTGAAAGTGGATAAATCAATGGAGCCAGAGGAGAATGAGATACATCCAAAGATACTAAAAGAGCTTAAAGTGGTTCTGGTAACACCATTAACAGAATTACTCAACTAGTCACAAACTACAATAATAATTCTAGAGCACTGGAAAAGAGCAAATGTAGTCCCAGTGCACCAAAGTAGAAGCAAGGAAGAGGCAAGTAACTATCGACCAGTGAGCCTTACATCAATAGTAGGGAATTTGATGGAAACACTCTTAAAAGAAAAAGTTACGTACAGGATACCAAACAGTATGGATTTCCTTGGGGGGAAAAAAGCCTCTCAAAAAAGCCTTACTGACTTTTTTGACTGGGTGACTAAAGTAATAGATCAAGGGAGGACAGTAGATGTAGCTTATCTACACTTTTAGTAAGACTTTTGACACTGTCCCACATTGCAGACTGTTAAAAAAAAGTTGAAAGCCTAGAATTGGATTGTAAGATGGGTGAATGGATAAGATCTTGGCTGCAGGATAGAAAGCAGAGAGTTGTAGTAAATGGAGTGCATTCACAGAGGGAAAGGTTACGCGTGGAGTACCCCAAGGATCTGTACGTGGACCAGTGCTCTTTAATATCTTTATTGGTGAAAGTAATCCTTTTTACAGTTGACACAAAGATATGCACTAGGGTAGACACACAAGGAGGGGAAAAACAAATGATTGATGATCTAGGTAGACTAGAGGAATGAGTGTGGCAATTATAGTTTAATGCCAAAAAAATCATGCTTTTTGTCTGCACTATAATGAAATCTACTGAGGAGGAAAGGGATCTAGGAGTCACTATTTCAGATGACTTAAAGGCAGGTAAGTTATGTAACAAAGTCATGAGAAAGAAGTAATAATGCCACTGTGTAGGTCATTTGTATGGCCTCATCTAGAACACAGATATAGATACATATCTCCAAAATGATATAAGTACATTAGAGATTGTACAAAGAAGGGCAACTAAAATAGTACCTGGACTATAGCACAAAACCGGAAATAATAAACGATCTTAGTATGTATAGTTTGGAGCACAGAAGGGAAAGGGAGGCAAATGATCAAAACTTTCAAATATATCAAGGGGTTTAACAAGGTACAGAAAAGAAACATTCTTCAAAGGAAGATACATATTAGAACACAAGGAAATGCACTGAAACTGAAGGGAAAAATACTTCACAGAAAGGGTAGTGGATAAGCCTCTCATCAGGGGTGGTAAAGGCTAATACAGAAGTGGAATTTAAACATGCTTGGTGTAGACATAAGAAAATCCTTACAATAAAATAAGGACTAAATAGAGTTGGATGTTACCATAGGTTAAAAAATTGGCAGACTAGATGGTACAAGTGGTTCTTATCTGCCATTAAATTCTATGTGTCTTTGCTTCTATAACCTGCAGCCATCAGATTAATTTGGGTACTAGGACCATGGGCACCAATTTACTTCACACCAAGATCCTGTGGCCACAATTAGTTCAGGCCTAGAAGCACCCATTTATTCAGACCAAGAGCCTGGGAGTACCAGTTTATTCAGGCCAAGATCTTCTTCTGGCTACTAATAGCTCAGACCAAGAGCTTAGGGACACTAGTTTAGAGATGCCTTAGGCCTGTGACATAAGAAAGACCTTAGGCCTGTGGTGCAAGTATTATGGCACTAGGCCTCTGTCACCCCATTCAAGCATTAGATCAGTGGTGCATTAGCAGTTTCTTTCCCCTTCTCTTTGACCCCATATGTCAGACCAGGCCCTTCTTCATATTCTCTTCAAATCACCCTCTGACCCATTCATAGCACGTATTAGTCAGGCCTTCATTAGAGGTAGGTTTTTGGTGTCATTATTGTGAATTTTCTGCCTGTGGCTTTACTGAGTTGTGGGTGATCCTGAAAAGTCCTAGTTAAGGTAGTACACTACAACTAGTGCTAGGAGTTAGTTTTGCGCAGCATACTGGTCACATAGAATGTTGGTAGCACAAGGGCGCTGCTGTTGTTATTGCATCGCTAGCTAGCACTAGAGTGTGTGGAATATACTATGTAAGCAACAACTTAGTCCGTTGGGAAGGCAGACTCAAATCAAGAGAAGACGCTGTTAATATGGCCAGACCATTAAGGCGCATGCAAGGAGATCACTGGGGCGGTTAATGCTTCCTGCAGGTGGACTGGTCGAGACTCAGTAGGCCATTTTTACAATACAGGTGCCGAATCTACAATGGAATACAACACAGCAGAAGCAGCTATGCACACAGCAGGTGATCAGGTAACACACTGGAAACAGCTTAAGGGTCCACTCCTAATAAGAAGTGAGCAGCAATAGTCCATGCATCATTTAGGATTGCCCATATACAGCAATGATGCACACAATATCACAAATGCACAGATGAGCAGCAACCCGGAAACTCAGTCCAAGGGGTATATTTACTAAACTGTAGGCCCCTGAGCCTCAGGTACCAACCCAGCTGACACAGTTCATGACACCCATGTACGAACCAGCTCAAACACGGTCATTGCGACTCCATCATGGTAAATATGACAACAAAATATCCACTTGGGCTCAACATGCTTGACAGGAGCAAACACAGGATTTCTAAAGTGGGATTTCCAAATGCTTGGTTTCATTAAAAAATACATTTGCTGCAATACTAATAAAAATAGTAGAGTACAATCTAAATTATATGTAATGACCTATGTTAAATAAAAAACAAAGACACAAAGTAAACTGTACATTAAAAACCCAGATTAACATGAATTCTAGACCACCAGACCAAAATAATATAATGTAATACCTTGTAAAGTACAACAAAATGAATAATGATCTCCCATTCACATCAAATTTAATAAAAAAAAATACTATTAGTTACTCACATAGGACCTGATGCTGAGTTAGGAGCAAAGCAAAATAAGGAGCAAATTTGCACCTTCGCAAAACCATATTGCTTTGGAGGAGGAGGTAAATTTAAAATGTGGGTATAGATGTATAGTTGCAATAGGGTATGTGCTAGATCAACTTTATATTTCAGTATAAAAGTAAAGCTTTCAAGTAGGCTATTTGTGTGCTACATGAAAAAGCTGCAAAAAAATAATTAATTTGCATTTTTTTTTTACTTTACTCCTAACTCAGCATTAGGCCCTTAGTGCTTCGCATCACTCTAGGCAGCCAATAAGCTGTAGAATATCACAAGTAACTTAATTCAGCTGCATTTTCCTTTTCTCAAAAGTCACAGAAACAGTAGAGTCAAAAGAGTGAACAATCACGGTGGACAATTTATTGAATTAAAATTATTTAAAACATATACAGATATGGGCTGAAGTAAGCTAAATCTTTGCCATCTTTTCTATTACACGGATTCTGCGAGCATCTCTAGCCATTATTAATAGATCCAGTAGTAACACATACTGGATAATAATGGTTATTAATAGTAAGGAGCCTATAAACTGTGTAGCACATGTACCTATCATAAATAGAGTTTTTCTCACAATGGGTTTCCTTTTAAAACATGAATTAAATATATTCTTTGACTTGCCCAGGCAAAGTCTATATGTTGCTGAGCTCACAGAGATAGCTTTGTATGGTTTTGACACTTATGACAAATTGCCTGAATATCTACCTCTGCTTTCACTTTTGCACCTCCACTGTCTGCTGAAAAGTCAGGTAAAGCTAAAAGGTTATTGTAAAATAGCAGAGGTTGAGGTTTGCACAACCAGCTTAATTATGTTGCTGAGATAACCTTTGAGAAACAAGTTTATGGCGGTATCGACTGAACTTGGTGGGTGGCTAAGGTATTCCATGTTATACTTTATTACTGCAAAAAAATGTTCCTCAGGGAACAAAGTTGAAGCAGTTAATATGCTGCTGGAAAATCTCTACAAAACACTGGACTCCTCCATTCGCTCCCCCGGAATGTCTGTGCAATAGCCTAGACAGGAAATATCCTGTTTTATCTCTGTTAGATTCTTATGGTACTTAAACAGCAAAAGGGTGACATTATTTTTAAAGGGCTTTAGATCACATTTCTATGCACTATCGTTCAATACAAAGTTGACACATAATCTCTTACAATAATGCCCTTTGTACATAAACATGTAAAACAGCTGTCGACTTGTTTACTTCTATTCTTTACATTATAAGCATTTGCTGTTCCTAAAGTTAATTTATTAAGATAAGCAATCTCTCTGCAGCTTCTTCATAGATCTTTTTGTGCTATTGGACCCAAAATCTCAGCCTTCCACTAATCTTTCTCTCAAGCTATATACTTGTTTGCCTGGAGACATAGATGAAAAGCAGCAAACTTTCTTTGACAATGTCTTGGAGAGGTGCTAGTCATGAACAGTCCACACTGAGTGTAAACCGAATAAGTAGCCCTAGATCCAATACATTAGATCTGCTGTTAGCAGGATCAGTGTTAAAAACAATTAGGTAGCTGCAGTAGCACAGAAGAATTATATTGCATTATATTGACATTGCCAACAGGTCAGTTAAAAAAGTAAAGTCCATCTGGTGTAGAAGGTTGTGTGGAGTATCCTGTACCTCTTACTAGCTTCTCTCAAGGTGTGTGATCATTAGAGTGATCAGGGCAGGAAGGATAAAATACCAATGCTGTTGCTGTTCTATTAAAAGTTAAGTTCCAACATTCACTCATCCCCAAAATGCACTCATGACAGGATGTTGTTTTCTCTTTTTTCTCTACTCTGTGAGAAGAACGGCTGATGATGCTGTAACTCCCTATAATTTAACAGCAGCACATGAACATTAGCAGAGAAATTTGCTTGCAAAAGTCACAGCTACAACTTCAGGAGAATGTTATGAAGAAGGTGTAAACCTTGCTGCAGATGAAGACTCTTTGTTGTGTCAATGGGCCTGATTCATTAAGAAAAGTTAAGCAAAACTAAGCAAATAAGGCAAAACCATGTTGCATTGGAGGGGGGGGGGGTAAATTTAAAATGTGATGGCAGATTTATAGTTGGGGTAGGGCATGTCCTAGATCAACTTTAGATTTCTCAGTACAAATAAGCTATCACGTATTTGTGTACTACATGAATAACAGCCATTTTTTTCCTATATGCAAAATAATAAACTAATTTGCATCCCTTGCATTGCAACATGGTTTTGTCCAGAGAACCTGAGTAAGAAAACGTACTCAATTTTTTGCTTAACTTTCCTTAATGAATCAGGCCCAATGAGTACATGTAACCCACTGACTACCTGAAAGTCTTCATTAAAGGTGTGGATCTTTCTTGAAATGTACCCATGTGACATTAGGAAAAACTACAAGCTTATACATTACACACATTAACACAATTTAAGAAGAAACTTGAAATAAGCCTGAGGGAAGAAGGTGAATACATATTCATCTCTATGATTCTTTAACTGTTCCGCAGTTGAGAAGGCATTTGACTTTTTGTCAATTTTGAATTAGAAAGGACATACATTGTTATGGTAAAATGCATGTCATCTGATATCTTACTGAAGTGTTTGGGCTCATAATACTAACTGTGATATGCTTTACATTCTTCTGATTTTTCTTCTCTACCTTTCCACTCAGGGAAGGCAAAGTGCCCACTCTGTATGCCATCTGCAAGCCTGGAAGAGGCTTTATTATGCATATTTGGTCATAAAATGTACAATCCAGTGAATTGCTGTTTATAAATGTGCTAACTATACCAAGTTCTTGCACAGCTAAGTTACTCAGTCTCATGAGCCATTCCAGTATCAGTCTGGTGTGAATAATATAATTGAAAGCTAGGGTATTTTAAACATCTCAGATTGTCTTTATCAGTTTGTTATTAGTTGCAATTGATACAAACTATATTATAGAAATTAGAACCACATATTGTAGTGTTTATTAGACTGAAAAAAGTGAAGAAAGACAGACTTATTTTTGTCACCCTTGCTATAAAATATAACAAGTCTACGAACACTGCGTAACTGAAAAAAGGTATTTGTCAGAGGGGACAATTTTATTGGGAAAAGTTGTGTTTAACAAATACAGACAGACACTTTTGTCAAACTTGTTTCTGTCACATGAAATATGTTACAATAATTTAAACCACCAAGTATGGTATTTGTTAGACCTAAAAATGCATGTATAAAATAAATATTTTCTTTTTGGATGAAAAAAAAGTCATTTAAAAAAGAAGCTTTTATGACCACAAGTGGTAAAGAATATATTACAAACTTGCACCAACTACTGCAGTTTTTAACTTAAAATGGGCTTTTATAGGGAGACACATTTTGACAGAGTAGTTATAAAGTATACTACAATACGTTTGTGCACATGCTGCAGTATTTGTACATGAATATGTCAGAAAGAAATGGGATTTTCTGATTCTGTTCACCAGCCAAAATACTGTGTTTCAATTGGTATTTTACAATAATTTAAATCATCTTCTGTAGTTATTATTTGACAGAGGAAAGGCATATTTTAAAATAGACTAAATGGCTGTATGTACTAAACAATTGTATAAAAATATATTTCACAATTTGTATAATGAACAAACAACAGAGTAGCACTCCAATATTCAGAGCTGTGTAGAAGAGTCTTTAAGAATATTGAGACTCAGAGAACACAAAGAGAGGTCTCCCCCCTTTCCAAATAATGTCTCATAAAGTCCAAAACAATAAATGTAAAATAGGTTTTCAGGGCATGGGCTTTTCTGTGTCCTGACCTATCATTTTATCTACTCTAATTTGTAGGTTATATGGCGATACAGGTCTTCAAATAATCAGATTCTAGCTATTATTTTCTAGAACCTATTAGAAAAATGATTTAGAAGGATTGATAAATCTAAACCTAAATAAAACAATGAATAAAGAGTAAAGAAATCAAGAACGAAAAATTGTGCCATCGAACTAATACAAAATGTGAAAATAAATCAGACGATATAAGGGTTCGTATAAGTAATATAAATTAATAGAGTTTACTAGGTAATATCATCACCATTTATTTATTTATATAGCACCACTAATTCTGCAGCGCTGTACAAAGAACTCATCTGTACAGAGAACAACATCAGTCCCTGCCCCATTGGGCTTACAGTCTAAGTTCCCTAACACACAGACAGACAGACAGGCAGGCAGGCAGACTAGGGTCAATTTGAAAGCAGCCAATTAACCTGCCAGTATGGTTTTTTTTTCTGGAGTGTGGGAGGAAACCGGAGCACCTGGAGGAAACCCACGCAAGCACGGGGAGAACATACAAACTCCACACAGATAAGGCCATGGTCGGGAATTGAACTCATGACCCCAATGCTGTAAGGCAGAAGTGCTAACCACTACGCCACCTTGCTGCCCAATACTACAGGGAAATAGGAAAGGAATAGTTAGCACTGATGATTTATGAATTTTAGAGTCACAAACAGCATTGGTTGATAAGATGGTGGAGGCATTCTCTAGAAGTAGAGAAAGCAGAAAGTATATTGGTGGTAAAATCATAGTAAAAGTACTCAATATCATACATCAAAAATTCAACCACTTTTACTCTACCATAAATGTATAGGGATTTTACAGATTGCAGCATAGTTGCCACGATTTTAGTACCTACTTACCTCCAGTTTTTGCTTCCTCCAATTTTTTAGAACATCCCTCCCCTGATAAGTTTACAGAAGTATCAATGACAGTTCATTCGAACAGCTTGTGTCATTCAGTATTTACATAACACTAAAATGAAAATAACATTGTTACCAATAGTACATATAATTGCATATTCATAAATGACGAGATGGCATCTGTGTTTGCTATAACACAATATGTCAGTGTGAGATAAGTATGAGATATGGCAGGCAAATCATAAAATAGATACATTTATAACAATAATATTTAGTCAGTTATGTTCTTGAATATGACTTTCATTCTTCTCTACCTCACATCATTATAATGTTCTTCCTTTTGGATTATCAAGTGCTCCTGATATTTTAAATTGATTGATCTCTTCTGAATTACAAACTTCAGTCATCACAAATCTGTGATTTGTTTTAGAATTTTAGGTGAAGCACACTTGCATGTATGTGTTTATTGTATTATTTATTTTTAATAATAAAAAGACTAAAGAGATATTATACCGAAATAATCATTACACGTTTAACAATCATCGCTCTCTGTATACGCTTTTTCACTGTTTTTTCCCGTGTGTGGGAAAGGATTTGCTGAAATTATATATTGAAACAATGTCTTGACAATATGACTAGGTGGCACTGTTTCATTTAGTCTACGGAGGTCTTTTTTTGCACTAGATTGATCAAGGCTTATTGCTGATTGGATTCTATAGGCAGTTTGCCATAACCCCCATGGCTCTTTTTTTATAACACTTTGGCCACTTCAATATTCAAAACAAAGTTTTTATGTTGCAGAAACTATAACTATGACAACTGAAAGAGAAAAGTAGTTTCAAGAGTTTTAATCAAAAATATATTTCAACATTTTTCACATTATACAGAACAAAAAAAAAATGACTGTGGGTTTACATTTAATATCTAACCTCTATGAGGGGAAAAAAAACAACATACCATTTTCCTTAACAATATTATGTCATGAACTTGTCAACTCTTTATCTAGTGTACTGGTACATTAGATACTGGCACATGGTCAAGTAAGGAAAATAGCAAATTTCAACCAGTGTGGACATCCTTCAATACACAAACATGCAAGTTATGCTACACAGAAACAATTTGTGTGTGCTTTTGTTCTCTCCGTTGATGGTTGACGGAGTTCTTTCATGAATATCTTTGAAGCATCTTGGAGGTATTTTGGACTATAGCTGACCCAACAATTTGAAAGCCAAGAAACTGTCAGTATTTGCACAAGAGACAGAAATGTTATGTGAATACTGTAAATGTGCCTTAATTAGTAGGAGTCAATGAACTCTGCAAAAAGTTTTCTTAAATGTATATTCTGGAGCCAATAAAAATGTAGTTACTTGTCAAAAAAACTGTTTAGAACTTCAGACATTAATCAGTGTACAGTGACTTTACTTCCTAAGATAATGTTTCTAGTAGTTATCTCGTGTAGTAGTTTTCTATTTTGCACATAAGTTAAATACTGGCTGTTTTTTCATGTAGCACATAAATATCAACTTTAAATTTCAGTGTACAAATAAGTATTTGTGTGCTACATGAAAAAACAGCCAGTATTTTACTTATGTGCAAAATAGAAAAATAATTTTCACCCCTTGCATTTTAACATGGTTTTGTCCAAGAGAATTAAGTAAGAAATTTCTTGCCTAAGTTACTTACTGAATCAGGCCCTATATTATTAACAGGTGTTAATGTATTTAATACTTTTTTTTAATCTGTGCATTCTGGTGGAACTTGAGTTGTGTCTGTCTGCATATGGCAAGTGAAGTATACTCAGAGCGTATTTTCACCCGTATTCAACAAGAAAAGTTTCTTGAGATCCTCTTTTTGTTGAATACACTTGTAAAAAGACTTGCATTTTTTTGCCTGTTTTTTAAAAAAATGTAAATTGCATTCACTCTGCGTTCCTTAATGAATCAGGCCCAGTATCTTCTATTGGAAAGGAGCCACTAAAGGCAAAGACCACAACTAGTCTAACTATAGTAGCAGACCTACTGCTGTTACTGGTGACCATTTGATTTTTATGGGTCCTACATATTTATATCATGGAACCCAGACTGGTTTTCCTTGGTTGCATAAATATAATTCTCTGATTGATTGGCAGATGGGTATGATAACAAAATTACATTCATATTGTTTGCAAAATTGTTTAAATCAACCTATTCATTCTGCTGATACAGTTCCAAAACATAAATCATCATTTTATTATGAATATACTAATGTTACCACCATATGCCTCATGATATTACAATACTCATTAATTACCTAGAACATTATTATTATTATTATTATTATTATTATTATTATTATTATTATTATTATTATTATTAGACTTATTAATATTACATCTAATTGTCCTATTTATCTGTTACTTAATCCCATTTCCCCTAGAGAAAGGATTTATGATTTGTTCAAAACTGAGAGCAAATTTATGCAGAAATATATAGAGGAAAATATTAAAAGTTGTTTTATTTGCACTTCCACTTCTTTAATTGGAAAGGGTTTTTCTTTGTTAGTTTAAAAGAAGGAGGATATCCACCCTTGTCTTGATCGGAAAGATCTGAATAAAATTATTAGAAAAAAAATAATTTTACTGCTTTTAAAATGTATATTTATTAAATACAAGAGCTAACATTTTCATTTATTTAGATACTGATCCAACAATAATATGAATGTAAAATCAAAGTTGGGCATTTTGAACATTTAGGGGTAAATGTATCATGGTCCGGTTTTTTCAACTCGCCGGAAATCGGCGAGTTTACAGCTAAAATTTAAAGCGGCGCTGGCTTCTGGTGAGTTGAAAAAACCGGACCATGATACATTTACCCCTTAGTCATGACATCTGGTCTGCAACGCTCCAGTCATTTCCATTTTAATATAAATTTTAGGAAGATTTGTAGTATTTTATTTTGAGGATATAGTCATGGTCTTTGGAGGAACATTATAGTCACGTCTGTATGGTGTTGTCCAACTCAAAGACAATTGTTTGCAGGCTAGACTTCAGAAATGTATTTATTAAACAACTGAAGTTCTATTTCTTGAATATACTTTCAACAGCTATTGGTTATACATGGATCCAGGAAAGGTTCAACATATATCAACCCAAGGTTAAAATAAATTTAAAGGTTTTTGGGTTTCAACAGTCGCTATAGGCAATTCATTAGCAATTTATATTTGTTACTTGACAAAAAAAAGAGTGCTAATCCAGGACTTGACCTTCATATGTGACCTTCAGTAAACTTAAATATGACTTATTTCAGCCCCATTGTGTCACATTGATACCCTGCAACCTTTCATTGTAACCTTTGAAATTGGTGGTGTTGTTACTTTGCCTCAATATTCTTAAACTCCCAAAACTTCAACCCTATGCTTATTTTCAAAGGAAATATTCCTCTGCCGTGAAAAAAGATAATAACATTGCTAAACGAGAACAGCTGACCGTCTATTATATAAATACTGATTAGAAACACTTAAGATATAATATACTGAATCGACTAAAAGTCTGAATTCCAGAGTTTCTTAAAAATGGAAAGCACAGACAGAGGCTTTAGCAAACTTCCTTTATGACTATATGGTTTAGCCAATCTCTGTCTAGCTTTCCTAAAAGAAATACATGGATAAAAATTCTCCAGACATCCAGGTTCCTGTAAGAATGTCAATGGTTCTTAAATAGTTTGGTAAACTAGTTAAAGAGCAATTAAGGCACATATTGAGGCTTGTAAGCTGCGCACTAGAAATAAATCTTATTGCACTGCTCCATTTGGTGTCCAACATTTTCCCATGGCTAAAACGTATGGACTTATATGTCCATGGATTTGATTGTTTACCTTTACTGAGGGAGGCACCATTATTTTGGTGGTCATAGTAACATCTGTAAAATATCGTTATACCTTTATCCCAATTTCTGACAAAAAATTATCCATAATATCTTAAATTATCATCTTATTATAATTCATAGAGAGTCTTACAGATGAACCACTTTTTGTTCAAAATTTTGGGCAAGATTTGGCAAATTACTTTATTTAGAATTGATCTGTCCTATTCTTCCTCTAAAAAGAAATGACCAGACTAAAACAACTAAAGAACCCTTGGAATAAATTTTAGGATGTTACTTATCTGATCGTCAATCTGACTGCGCCAAATATTTTGCATGGGTTGAATTCACTCATAATGATTCACACCATTCCTCTACTGAAACGTCACATTTTAAAATAAGTTTAGAATTGGTAACAAAGTTCTGTACCTCCTGAAACATGCAACTTCAACTCTTCTTAGCTATATTAGGCCTTAAAATGAATCTGGTTCAGAGTTCTTGTAATAATAAATCCTGCTACAAATCATCTTGAATTACCTTCCATATTCAGAATCCCTTACTTTTCATATCTATCTCTTAAAAGTCTTTAAGGAGTCAAACTCCTTCTTCATCTTCTCCCCACCCAGTGGTCAATCAACCTGATAGAGGAGATAGAAAAGATTAAAAATTGTACAAAGTTTGTAATAAGCTATAGTACCTCATCCTTTGGAAAGGATATAGTTCTGAGAAGAGATCATGAAAAGAACTTGGGGAAGACTGAGTACCAGAAAACACATTACTTATGTGAGAAAGGGAGCTGCTAAAACCAAACATTACAACAAGCCTGGCTATAGTGGCTGCCCTACTCGTGTCAGTGGTGACCGTTGCAGAATGCACTTTTATAACTCCTATGTGTACAGTACAACAACTGATAGAACAAGATAATCCTGTCAGACTGTTCCATTTTGAAGTGAGCCTAGTCTAAGGAAACTATAGCATGTATAATGTGAGAGTGACCTATTAGCAGATTGCCTTGGTATTGCTACACTGGTTTAGTGAGCTTTTCGTACAATATAGACCTGTGACTTCAGAGGACTAGTAATCACTGAATGTGTTAACTGGTGAAATAAATACATGAAACGGTTAAAAGCACAGCAATAAATGTTATGCACTAGAGCAGTGTTTGCTAACCTGTGACACTCCAGGTGTTGTGAAACTACAAGTCCCAGCATGCTTTGCCAATATATAGCAGCTTATTGCTGGAAGGG
This sequence comes from Mixophyes fleayi, assembly GCF_038048845.1. Classification (NCBI taxonomy): domain Eukaryota; kingdom Metazoa; phylum Chordata; class Amphibia; order Anura; family Limnodynastidae; genus Mixophyes; species Mixophyes fleayi. The sequence goes on from NC_134402.1 coordinate 277,553,382, forward strand.
TATGCTGGGACTTGTAGTTTCACACCACCTGGAGTGTCACAAGTTAGCCAACACTGCACTATAGCCTGCAGCATCATTACATATTTCAGGGTAGGCAACAAAACTGCTTAATACTAGTGCAAATGCTGAGTTATTTTTGTTGCTTATAACAGAATGCCCTAGGTTACATATTTGTCCAATTAGACATGGAGTTTTCTCAAACGTCAATGAGAGAAAAGTCAATCTATAGCTATGTAGAATAAGCAAGATGAAATATGTTCTAATTAAGGTCATACTGAGTTTTGATTTGACTGGTTTTAGGTGACTATTACCAAGTTGACATGTATACACTTATAAAAAAAAAACAAGGCACAGGGCTCCAATATTGGAGTCTGCAAATGAGCTTACTCCAGCACTAACATCTTGGCAACATTTTGTTTTAAACAGAGCAGTGTAAGCATGTCTGATGAAAGACCACTTGAAGCGCCATCAGACAACCTTACACCAATCATGAGACCTCAGTGAACCAAGGCAAGGTAGGGTCAAGGGAAAATAGTTTTTGGATGTAGTTCTGATTTAATAGAGAATGCATATTACTTTTCAAATCAGGAAATGGTGTTGAGCCACTATGGGTAAACAAAATATTTTTCCCAATTTTTTCCTATGATAAAGCATGTAATCATGTCCTACTATAACCTTGAGCTCACTGATGGATTATAGTAGATTGATTGGAAGGTACAAGCCTAGCCCTGTTAACATGAAATTTCACTTACCACCTCCTGCAAATTAGCAACCTTTCTAAAAAGAAAGTTCACAATGAGGTTAAACAATTTTACACATTGTATCGTAATGACATAAGGACACTTGCTGACATTGGGAGTGTTAATCCAGACACTATGTCAGTCAACATGTTCAAGAACAATTTCTTTCTCAGACCACAGCACTGACCCAGTGTAAGACAAATTCTTGTCTTACTAACCGCATAGCTTAATTGCTTTGTGAATTGGCTCAAAATTGTATTTTAAGGTAATCCTAGAGTAATATTAGAACCAGTCTCATGTACTGGGGAAATAATTATGACATTAAGATGGAATGCACTACTTGCAGTAAAGGGATCATCTGGGAGATTGTATTCTCTTCTTCCTAACATTACTTTAACATCCAGCTTCTATTCATGTTTCAAATAAGATTTTACTAATACATCCACCATGCAACGGAAATTCACTGAGAGCTTTATAGAAAATGTAAAAAAAAATTCAACTAGTGCTGGGAGTACATATTGAACAATAATACAAAGAGAAGAGAAAACTTTCAAACATAGTATAAAACCATATGTGCCAGGAGATAATAGAACACCACAGATCGCCTCACAAAGCATAAAAGGCTGCAAGTGTTAGTACAGTGGAGCTTAAAATACAGGCGTAGGTTGTACACATGAACAGTGTGACAAACTTTACATGACATGCAAAATTATGACAAGCAAATGTTCTTGCATCCAACCCTGATTTAATCCCTTAGTGTGTAGAGCAAGTATTATATCATAAAAGATTCTGCTGTAATAGATGAGGATTAGTTTAGGACTAATCCTGAGGTTTAGTATATGACTAAAACTCTTTCTAGGCAAAGCCAATAAATGGTTCTTAAAGTGTAATATAATTCAACTTCCCAATTTATTTTAATTGCCAAATTATACACTGTTACATGATAGTAGCTTCCCACTGCTTCAGTTTTAAATACAATTAAAAAGAGTAACCTAACTGCCTTTCCCTTAAAACTGTATGTAACATTCTAAATCAGAAGAAACAACACACATGTTCTATCCTGAGAGTGGGAGACCTTCACCTTCACCAGAACTGAAGCACTCTTCCTTGTCTGACAGCATGGAGGGGAGAGCACTGACAACACAACTGGGCAAGAGTTTCAAACTGCCTGAGCCTAATTGGACAGGAGGTGTCAGTGACCAATCCAATCAGGTGCCACTGCACACATACTAGTCTAGGTATGCCATACTGGTACTTCAGTGAAGATAACAGTGGGGGTTTCCATTGAAAGGCAACATATTGTAAGGACTAGCAGAGGAGGAGGAATTGACGAAAGGGGAAAATACTTTAAATATGATATTTCTTTATACAGTGACTGGTATTATGGAGAAGTGGAAAAGTAATTTTTCCTTTTTGTTTGTTCAGGTCTTTTAAAAAGGGTTTGTCCACTCATGGATGCCACCTCTTAAAATGACCCCTCCATATAGCAAACTGGGGGCCTGCCCATGAACTCCCCCAATACCTGAAGCTGGATAATAATATATATCATGCACAACAGAGACAGTTCATCCCTTGGTATTGCTCTGTGGACTAAATCCTCAGTGAATGCAAAACATTAACAAAGAGGTCTACGATGTCTGGTGCAAACACTCAAATGCAGCCCTTCACACCTTCATACCTAGAATCTTATCCAAAAAGACCCCAAACGAGAAACAAATTACAACAATAGGGTGGAGATGGCGCTAATGAGATATAAAATAAGTGAAAAACAAGCAAAGTAACAAAAAATAATATCCAAAATAACACTGAACATATAAAATGTAAGCATAATAATGTGAAAAGTCTTAAGTCTCTCACAATTCTATTGTGAAAAAAATTGTTCCAACGTATTTCAACGTGAATGTACAAAAAAATTTCTTCTCCTGTCTTGCTCTGACTTACTTCCACACCAATGTGACTTATAATGAAATTAAAAAAACAAAAAGCACATCATAGTGTAACCTGTATTTTCAGGAAATTGCTTTTACTCAAAATTTATTAAATCATGAAAAACAACAAATTGTAAACAAGGAGAAAAAATATCCTCTTAAATCTTTTTAAACAGTGTGTGTATTTCCTCTCCTTTTCAGTGGTGACCCAGTTACTCCTGACCATACTGGCTCAAATAAAAGCTTAACTAAACTCTACCTTAACATAATCCTAACACTTACATAATCCTAAAGTTAATGTAGGTCCTAACATTCCCCAAGCTTTAACCCTAAATTTAAATTTAATGCAACCCTTAATTCAAGACTAAATTGAATACGGGAACATATTTCAAGATTTAAAATATCCTCTAGTCTAGAATGGTTCTTTCAAAATTTGATTTGTGACCACTTTGCAAATTCAATCATGATATTTGTAAATTTCTTATTTGGTTAGTCATTTCACTGGTTAAA